>NW_007246649.1:318228-335603 GCF_000164805.1 Carlito syrichta | reverse complement strand
TAGGTAGATGGATGGATGGATGGGTAGGTAAATGGGCGGGTGGATGGATGGTGGGTGTGGCAGTGGGGACCTCTCCAAGCCAGTTGGTAAAATCTCTTTGGGAGCCCACCCTGGCAGGTCTGACAACACCCCTCATGCCCCTTTTCCAGGACAAGACCTCCCCAACCCCCACAGCCACCCTGAGGATGAAGGAGAACCAACCCCTCTTCCACTTCCCCATCCTGCCTCCTGCTGGGTTCTCACGCCGGCTGTGGAGAACGAAGCCGCTTCATTTTCCAGGAGTGCAGTTCATTCACAGACTGGCTGCTTTGGAACTCGAAGGCATTTCTCCACCAAAGACGCCGTGAGTGGGGTGATGCCCGGGCAGCCCAGCCCCCGTCTGGCGGCCCCGGGCGCTCTGACGGGTGGGCTGGAGGGAGGTGCTGGCTGGCACCTGGGCGGTTCCCATGGCAGCATCTGAGAAAGTTCCAGCAGCAGGGAGGAGGGGGCAGGGTTCAGGGGCCCCAGAGAAGGGCGCTTTGTGAGTGTTTGGTTCCCATGGCAACGGCGGGCAGCTTCCACAGTGGGAGGAACCCGGTACCCTTGGCTGGAAGCTGTCAGGAAGCACAGAGTCTGCACGCCTGGACTCACCTCCGACTACGTCCTGGGTAGGAGCACCCCTTTCAAGCTGGGGTGTGTCCATGACCAGCCTGTCCCGCCATCGCTCTGCTTCCATTTCCTCGAAACAAGCCTGTCTTAAACATCTTCAGTTCTTGCCTGCCAGGCACTGCAGTTGATGCTGGGACCCCGGAATGAAGACAGTCACTGGCCCTCTGGGCTGGGCAGGGCAGGGCTCCCTGCTCAGAGGGTGAGCAGAACACAAACCGGCGACACAGACAGGTGATACCGATGTTGCCCCAACAGGGAGGAGGTGGGCAGGAAGACCTGGAGCCGGGGGCCCAGCAGCTGCAGCGAGGGCCATGAGTAGGTCGGGGAATGAGGGGGAAGTTTTGGCTGAGCAGTGGCCACAGCACGTGCAAAAACACTTCCCATGTGGTGAGGGAATCTCCCTAAGGACCTCAGGTTATGTCCTGGGTCCTGCAGGTCCTGCAACCATCTCAGAAAGGAGCACTGGAGGAGTCTAGTGCACCCATGAACTTTTTTTGAGTCTGGGTTTCACTCTGTTGCCCAGGCTGGAGTGCAGTGACATCATCATGACCGTCCCAGCTCATGGACTGATTTTAGCACTGAAGGTCTCACTCCCCAGGAAACTCACCCATCTTGGGGCAAAATCCTAGGACAGAGAGAAAATACTCAGCCCAGACCACCAAGCTCCCAGGTCGCTGAATGGCTGGGTAGGGCTAGAGTACCAGGTCTGCTTGGGACCAGGCCTGCCCAGTCCAAGTCTGATTTCTCCACTAGGCTGTGGCATCTTGAGATGAAATTAAATTGTTTTGAGCCTCTGAGTTACCTCACCTGTTGCAGGGGAAAAAGCGAAGTCTATCTCATAGGATTGTAAATAACATATGTCAAACACTTACACATAGGAAATGCTCCATAATGATAGTTATTATTTTCTAGAAAAGGCGTTCCCACAGTCATAATAGAATGTTATAATGTAGTAAAAGCTGTTTTGAGCTTTTTAACATTTTTTCTTTCTTTTCAAGGTCTCAAACTGTTGCCCAGGTGGGAGTGTAGTAGCATGAATATGGCTCACCACAGCCTCCAATTCCTGGGCTCAAGAAATCTTGCCTCAGCCTCCTGAGTAACTAGAACTACAGGTGTGCGCCACCACACCTGGCTAGTTGTTGTTTTGTGTGTTTGTTTGGGTTTAAAAAAAATTTTTTTTGTAGAGATGAGGTCTTGCTATGCTGCCCAGGCTGCTCTTGAACTCCTGGGCTCAAGTGATCCTCCCGCCTCAGCTTCCTGAATAGTGAGGACTACAGATGCATGCCACCAGGCCTGGCTAGCTTTAAAAAAAAATTTTTTTTCATGGAAGGCCGAGGCAGAAGGATCGCCAGAGCCCAGCAGGTAGAGGTTGCGGTGGCCGGGAGCACACCACTGCACTTCAGTCTGGGTGACAGAGTGAGACTCCAACTCAGATAATAATAATAATAACAATAAATATTTTTGGTACAGACCAGATCTCTCTATGTTGTCCAGGCTGTTCTCAAACTCCCGGCCTCAAGCGATCCTCCCACCTTGGCCTCCCAAATTGCTGGGATTGCAGCCACCATGCCCAGCTGTGCTGAGCTTTTTTATACTGATTGGCAAGGGTCCCCGAGGAGGAAGATAAAACTGCCTTGGTGACTAAGGAAGCCTTGTGATGGCTACCAATTGCTTACAAGACTCCAAGGTGTGCTTCTCCTGCTTCTCACATATCCACTGTGGACTGTGATTGAAATTTGGAGAGGAAGCAGTCATGGTAGAGTGAGACCCATCCCAAGCAGCAGGATAATTTGAGCAGTGAGTAGCAGAGACACCCAGGCTGGGTAAAGTACACTCTGCTTGAGCTCCAGTGTGGCTTGTGTGGAGGAAATAACCTGCAGGTGAGAGATTCTGAAGTCTGCAAGAGTCCTGGCACAGACAGCTAGGTTACCTCATAGGAGGGTACATGCATTCTAGACTTCTCAGGGAGTTCTGGAACATTCTGGTCTATTCTGGAATGCACACCCTCTGGGGAGAGCCACCGTGGTTGGGTAACTACATTTGGAGCGATCCTGTCCTCTAGAGAGGCCAGGACTCTAGGTAGTGGGACAGACTTCCTCTCCGCATGTAGCCGGGCCTCATCTCTGTCTTGATTTCTTGACTGGAACGTCTGAAGAATATTAAATCTGGACAGTCAGTACCAAGACGCCATCCCCTGCACGGTGGGCGTCTCCTCTTTTGTGCAGACGTTATAGGAAGGCGCGCTTCTAAGGCCCTGGAGGGGTCCTGGGCTGAGAGTTCCGTCACCGACAGCAACATGGAAGAGAGACAGTCACGCTGAGCAGGTCTCCAGTCACTCAAGCCCGCCCCACTCCTTGGGACCAACGACTCTTAGGGTGATGCTGGGGGAGACAGGCTGGAAAAGGCAGTTGTGCTTGCCGGATCTGATGTCACTCCCTCCCCGGCCACATAAGACGGTGGAGACTAAAATACCAGCCAGAGTTCCCTTCCTGGGGCTGCAGCAAGAGGTGGCTTATTAGCAAGGGTAGGTCCGGGTGTTCTGTCCAGTGGGGATTGGAACACATCTTCTATCCTTGTTTCTCCATCAAGCTGTTTTTTCTATCCCCCGCTGTGCAGGGAGACTGGACGTCCTCACCTAGGCCACATGCACTCTCTTTCTCGCTGCCCTACACTTCGGGGACCACCGATTCGTGACAATGACCCGCTGGCATTTAAAACCCAAGCTCAGCCAGGCTCGTGGCTCAGCCTGTCATCCCAGCACTTTGGGAGGTCGAGGCGAGTGGATTGCCTGAGCCCGCAGGTTCAAGACTCACCCGAGCAACTTGGCGAGACCTCATCTCTACAATAAATCAAAAATTAGCCAGGCGTGGTAGCGCACACCTGTAGTTCTGGTTACTTGGAAGGTTGGGCGGAAGGATCGCCTGAGCTCCGCAGGTTGAGGCTGCGGTGGCCGGGAGCGGCCACTGCACTCCAGTCTGGGTGACAGCGTGAGACTCCAACTCAAAAAAAAAAAAAACACCAAAACCTCAAGCTCAGGCCGGGTGCGGCAGCTCACGCCTGTGATCTCAGCACTTTGGGAGGCCAAGGCGGGAGAATTGCCTGAGCCCAGGAGTTCGAGACCAGCTTGGGCAACATGGCGAGATCGCATCTCTACCAAAAAAAATAAAAAAATTAGCCAGGTATGGTGACGTGTGCCTGTAGACCCAGCTACTCGGGAGACTGAGGCGGAAAGATCGCCTGAATCCAGGAGGTTGAGGCTTTGGTAAGCTGTGATCGTACCACGGCACTCCAGCCTGGGTGTCAGAGTGAACAAACAAACAAACAAACAAATTAAAAACAAAACAAAAAACTCCCCAAACCCGAGCTCCTTACGACCCAGATTCCCTTAGCGGCAGCCTCTCACCAGGGCTTCACGTCACCCAAATGGTCCTCATGGCAGGCAGCGGGTGACTCTGCACACTTTGCATATTTCTACACACACTTAGGTTCTCAGTCAACAAATAATTTGCTAAGTGGAACAATTCGGCCTCCAGAAGAGTGCAGGCTTGTGTCCTAATGCAGCACACAGGATGACCCGCTGAGTCCACTGTGGGGGGAGCAATCAGCCCTCCCTTTCCGCCCACCCAATCTTAGCTCCTGTCGGTCTGTCATCGACTCATTATACGTCAAAAAAAAAGACACCATTTCTACCCAATGCCAAAAGGGCAAACCTTATCTGCACTCGGCAGGTGCAGTTCGTGTGGTCGTGAAAGAGGGGGCGATTTGGATCCAGGCAAGTCCCAGGGAAAGCCTGTGTGTTTGGAGGCTGTGACCTCCTACCCCCATGACACACCCCCAAAGGGGCCCACAGATGAGACCCGGGCAGCCTCTGGTGCACACCTGCAGAGTCCCAGAATCAGATGGTAGGTGTGTCCGGCCTCCAACCTGGGCCAGGAGCCCCTTGGAACAGTGTGGGCTGTGCCCCCACCCCCACCAAGGGCCTGTTGGGACCAGCAAGCTTCTGGATCTCATCAGGCCCCAGCTGCCCGCAGCCTGGACGCCGTGGGTAGCACGTGGACCTGGCTCTCATCATGCAAGCGTCGACTGTGCCTGCAATCGCTTTTGTCCAGAGTGGAGGAGCCATTCTGTTCAAAGCATTTCAACAGTCTCTGAGGCTCAACAAGCCTTCTCCTCCTGTCTGCGTCTGACTGTGCAGCTTTGATTTTCAAGGCAGGCCGGCTGGATTCTTGGAGGGCACAGCCACCCCCTGCCGCCACCCACTGCCTCGGCGCTAACAAGTGCCCATGTGGCTGGAAGAATGTGCAGGGCTATTTGTGATGGAGTCCCCAGGGAGCCTTTGGACTCTATGTCTTTGTTGGAAACACCCAATAAACTCAGGTCTCAGCCTCTCTCTCGTTTTAGTGCAGGGCTTAAACACAGTCTCTGTCAGATGGTCAAGGTACCAAACTGCTGCTTGCAGCCCTGCACCAAATGGGCTCCCAGAGCCAGCTGGGAACCGTGAGGGTTCTGGTTTGCTCTTGATGTGCACGGTGATGTCTCAAAGTGCTAACTCGGTCTCCTCTGCATACAAAGATGACACCGGGGACATGTGTCATCGGGGGTGGGGGTGAGATCAGCTGTGCCCGGCCAGACACCTCCATCCCATATGAGACTCCCACAGCCAGCTGGCTAAGGCCTGGGTGGTCCCGGGACGAAAGGACAGTGTCTTTGAGTGAAGTGACCCGCCTCCAGCATTTCCCTGGGTTGTCACCAGCCTAGGCAGTAGCAACTAGTTGTCTGCTGAACAAGGCGGGACAGGAGCTCTGCTGGCCTGGGAACAATCAAAGGCCTCTGTAGTAAGTAGCTTCAGAAGAGAGAATAGACATTTGAGCTGCAGGGAGGCCAGCTTTGCTGACGGCCAGAGGAGGCCTGCTGGCCGCGGGCTCGGCTGACCTACGGTCAAGGTTGGCCTCTGTCTCTGAGCTCAGCAGAATGCAGTGGCTGTGCGCAGGGACCAGCATGGCTGTGGGGGCTGGTTCCCAGTGCTTGGGCATCTGGGGTCAATTAGGGATCAGTGGTGCCAGGGATTTAAAACAATTGTAACCAGCAGGGCAGGCTCTGGTTACATCAACAAAGGACTGCAGGATGAGCAGAAACAATTGTGCTGTCCCAAAGTTAAATCAACATTCTACCCCTTCTCTGAAAAAGACAAGGCTTTTTCTTGCTGATGGCCAAAGCTTCGCCACTGGTGGTGACAATGACCAGGACCTGATCGGTCACTTATCCTTGGCAGCAGATGTCAAAACTCTAGTCATTAGGGGATTCATCTGCAAATGTCTGATGCACAAGTGAATCTAACCTACTTGAATTTCACTCCCATCTTACTTAAAAAAATTTTTTTTTGAGTCGGGGTCTCACTCTGTCACCCAGGCTGGAGTGCCGTGACGTGATCCCAGCTCACCGCAGCCTCGACTTCCTGGGCTCAAGTAACTCGTGTTGCTGGGACTCCAGGCATGCACCACCACGCCTGTATTTTTTGTAGATGCGAGGTGTCACGATATTGCCCAGGCTGACCTGGAACTCCTGGGCTCAAGTGATCCTCCTGCCTCGGCCTCCCAAAGTGCTGGGATTATAGGCCTGAGCCACCACGCTTGGCCCACCTTACGTTTTTCAGTTGCGGGTTTCCATAATTCTTTGACAAGAATGTGAAGCCTTCACGTGTTCCCCTTGTCATTTCTCATTGTCATGCCTGCCTGGCACCGTGTTGACCCGATGGAAAGGTTGAATTTTTCACCACAGGCACTGGTGACGTCAGAGGACCCGGCAGAGAAGGGAGTCCGACTCGAGGTGGAAGGCTTGAGTGGAGTCTCTTGACCATCAGAGGCAGCTGGAGGCAGGGACCCGCAAACCCAGGCAGGGACACTCAACAGGGGTGACAGAACCCTCCTGGGCCTCTTGTCACGCCAAGCTGCTGTGCACTCCTGTCAGCTGGCTTCCTGGCTCAGCATGAGTCCTTGGTGTTCTACTGTTCCAAATGGGGGCCGTCACGCCTTCCTGTAACTCCGCCTTCCTAGGCGCAGTTCCCTTGAGAGCAGACACCTGACCAAGTCACGGCTGACCAGGGTCACTTCCTGAGATTTCTTTGCACTGTAGCAGGCGCAGAAGACATGCTCATTTGGGGGGTGGGAGAAGAACCTTGAAGCTACCGGTGGTCACGTTCCCTGCCTCCCGGGGAAAACGGTCCACGGCCCTTGGGCGGGAATGAAGCCAAAATGTAGAGAGAAGCCCGTGGCGAGAGAAGCTGGGAGCTTCTGTCCCAGGCTGGGGTCCTCTCACAGACGGTCCCTTTAGCATTCCTTTTAAAAAATTTTTTATTGTGAAGATGTGGGATACAATTCAGGGTTAGGTATACAAACATTGATCATGCAGGTATCCCTGTTAATGAGGTATGCCCTTCCCTCCCCTAGCAGTTTCCCTCAACTGCCAATCCCACCTCCCTCCACCGACGGTTTCCCATTACTGCCAATCGCTTTCTTATAGCATTATGATTGTTCGAGGTTCTCTTATGAGTGAGAACATATGATACTCTGTTCTTTGTTTCTGTGATAGGTCACTGAGTATGATCGACTCCAAATCCATCCAGGTGGCTGCGAAGTCCATATATTTGTTGTTCTTTATGGCTGCATAATATTCCATTGTGTACATGTACCCCGTTTTTTTAATACAGTCCAGCTTCGATGGGCAACGTGATTGGTTCCATGTTTTTGCTATCGTGAATGGAGCTGCAACAGACATGCGTGTATAGGTATCTTCTTTGTAGAATGATTTGAGATCCTCTGGGTTCTTAAAGGACTCATCCGGTGACTTGAAAGCCCTATGGCATCGAGCAGATGCACTCAGGATAAAGTCTTCCTTGCAAAGTGATCTCTAAGCCTCCCCTGTCTCCCCTCACCTGCCCTGGTGCCCAGAGGGTGCCCTGTTCCCGCTATCCCCCCAAACTAGCCTCCTCGGTGAGGAACAGGCCTCGTACTCAGAGGCTCCTTGCTGCGTTCCCACCCCAAGGATTTACATCCTACTTGCCTGCTAAGGTCCTGTTCTGGTCTCCCCACTTCTCCCCCGCTTCCGCCACCTCCTCCTCCTCCCCTTCTTCTTCTCCTTTGAGTCAGGGTCTCACTCTGTTGCCCACGCCGGAGTATAGTGGCACGATCACAGCTAACCGCAGCTTCAACCTCTGGAACTCAGATGATCCTTCTTCCTCAGCCTCCTGAGTAGCTGGGATGACAGGCACGTGCCACCATGCTGGCTAATTTTTTTGAGAAGAGGTCTCACTATGTTGCCCAGGTTAGTCTCAAACTCCGGGCCTCGTCTGATCCTCCCATTTGGCCTCCCAAAGTGCTAGGGTTACAGGTGTGAACCACCACTCCCGGCTTCAGTCCCTCCTTCTTAAAATCCTCCCTGAGTCATGCTTTTGTACGTCTTTCTAGTATATACATCGTATACACCATCTCTTGAATATTCCGTGACTTGTGAGTACTCTCAAATAGGGACTTCTGTGATGGATTGAAACGTACCTGGATGTCCCTATCTGGACTCCTGGAGCCCACCAGCCACTGTGTCATGTGGAGGTCCCTAAAGCGGCAGAAAGGGCTGTTCAGGCCCCAAAGGGTGGGTGTGGGAGGGCAGGGGGTGGGGGAAGGGAGCGACCCCACCTCTGCTGGCATGGACTTCCCAGGGCCTGTTCCCTGGAGGCACCCAGCCCCTGCATGCCCATGGCTCCACTTTCTTTCATCTCTCCTGTCTTCCCACCTCTTGGATCTTCATGAATACTTACCTTGAGATGAGACAGTATATTCCCCCAGTGACATCCACAAGGCAGCAGGATACAGTTTCGCATCTGACCTGGTAACAGAGCCCAGAGATGTCCCCTGCAAACACCAGCCTCCTCTGCAGTCCCAAGGACACCCCGTTTGCGAAGGACTTGCTGATAGTACCTTAAGGTTAAAAAGCAAACAAAAAGAGTAAATCTGACTCTTTTTTCCAAAGACACACTTCCCTACTCTGGCTTCCTTCCCTAGCTCTGAAATCCAGGGGCTGTGGCACTCTGAGCGGCTGCTTAACCTCTCTGAGCCTTGTTTCACGGTGACAATCACAGACTCTTCTCTGGCTGTCGTAAGGATGGAAAGATTCATCATACGTAAAGTTCCTTGCCCAGTGCCTGGAGCTTAATGGGCACATGAGGAAGGTGCCAACTGTCGGCACTGGGAAATTCTGCCCAAGGGAAGCTTTAATTACAGTGGCTTTCTCATTCTCCCAGTTAAAGGGTTTGCTTCCAAGACAATCAACAGACCACAGAACGCCGCTGCCTATCAGCCGCTGGTGGCCAGCAGGCTCCGCTGTTGGCATAAACACCGTCTCTCAAAGCTGGGACACCTTTGCAGGTGCCAGCCCGTGGCTCCGTGGCGCCCGATGCCTCCGGATCCGTGACAGTTACACAATACGTGTGCTTAAATATTTACCATGCTCAGAGCCACCCCAGCACGGTGGGATAAGAAGGAAATCCAAGAAGCAAGATGGCGTTGGCAACACCCGCCCCTCACTCGGTGAACATATGTCTTGATGGGAGGGAGCGTTGACAGACTGGGCCACCTGTTGCTTTAAAAGATGAACCACAATGGCCAGGCGCGGTGGCTCACTCCTGTAATCCCAGCACTTTGGGAGGCCGAGGTGGGAGGATTGCTTGAGTGAGCCCAGGAGTTCGAGACAAGCCTGGGCACCATGGTGAGACCCTGTCTCTATAGGAAATAAAACATTTAAAAAAAAAATTAGCTGGGTAGAGTTGTATGCATCTGTAGTTCCAGCTACTCGGGAGGCTGCGGAGGGAGGATTGCTTGAGTCCAGGAGTTTGACTTCAGCCTGGGCAACACAGCGAGATCTTGTTTCTACAGAAAGTAAAAATAATAATAATAATAATAAATTAGCTGGGCATAGGGGTGTGCACCCGGAGACCCAGCTATTTGAGAGGCTGAGGTGGGAGGATGGCCTGAGCCCAAGAAGCCGAGACTGTGGTGAGTCACGGTGGCACTGCTGCACTCTAGCCTGGGTGACATGGTGAGAGCTCAACTCAAAAAAAAAAAAAACAACAAGATGAACCATCATGGTCTCCACTCAGACTCAGGAACAAGTATCATGCATGTCAGGTCACCTGTCAGACTTGGGCAATTAGGATGGTTTGCTGGCTCCATTTCCCTGAAGGTCCAGGCACCCGACTAAGTTCCCGGTGTGGGTGCAGGGTGTACACCCCGGAAGAAAGTAGGGCAAGGATGATGAGATCCAGCACCTACCAAGCGCCTGGCATGCACTTTTGTTATCTCGTTCATGCTGCAGGAACATTCTCTCCATAAATGCTATAATTATTTCTTTTTTATAGATAAGAAAACTTACAGTTCAGAGATGGCAAGTAATTTTTTTTTTTTTTGAGTTGGAGTCTCACTCTGTCGCCCAGACTGGAATGCAGTGGCTGCTCCTGGCCACCGCAGCCTCGACCTGCTGGGCTCCGGCGATCCTTCCGCCTCAGCCTTCCGAGTAGCCGGAATTACAGGCACACGCTACCACACCCGGCTGATTTTTTGATTTATTGTAGAGATGAGGTCTCACTGCCCAGGCGGGTCTCGAACCCACAGGCTCAGGCAATCCACTCCCTCAGCCTCCCAAAGGTGCGGGATTACAGGCTGAGCCACCGAGCCTGGTTTGAAGGCGAGTAATTTACCCAAGGTCACACAGCTCTGAGAAGATGGGCCAGGATGTAGCTCCTAGCTGCATCTCACCTCTAACAGCATGGCACAGTGGCAAGACTAACACAGGAGAAACCTCCCAGCATCCTCTCAAAAGACTTGAGGATTTTGTCCCACAAGAATGCCACAGTGGCCGAGGGGTCTTGTCCTCGCCGGCCCCATCAGAAGTTGAGAATTCCTTCTGCTCACAGCCGCCCTGATCCCAGCGCCTCCCTGTACACTTCCCTTACCAGGAATGTGGCTAGGACAGGGTCAGACCCCAAGCGCCAAGCAGGCAGGCAGCCAAGGGGACCCAGGTGCTCTCCTGGGCACCTGGAATGTTTGTAGGGGGCTCCTTCCTCTCTCCTGGATCCTACCTGGGAGTATGAGGGGAAGCACAGCAGCCACACACACAAGATTTCAGAGTGGGAAGGGGTGACGGGCACCCTGGGGTTCTCCTGCAGTCCCCTGGTGACACTCCCAGTGAGCTCAGAATCGCAGCACCTGAAAGTCCTGGGGAATCCTGAGAGGTCTGCATCTTTTGGGGGCCCAGAAACAGGTGAAGAAGCCCTTTGAGTCTCTTTCTGAAGTGAAGACTCACCTCCCTGTCACCATGAGAAGTTCTGGTTTTGCAGGTGCTGGTGGCAGCAGCCGGAACTGATTTTTGTCTTTCCTTTCTTTCCTTCCTTCCTTCCTAGTCAGAGTCTCACTGTGGCCCAGGCTGGAGCGCAGTGACACGCTCACGGCCACCGCAGCCCCAACCTGCTGGGCTCAGGCGATCCTTCCGCCTCGGCCTCCCAAGCAGCTGGAACTACAGACATGTGCCACCACACCAGATAATTTTTTGATTTATAGCAGAGACGAGGTCTCGCGCTGTTGCCCAGGCTGGTCTAGAACCCCTGGGCTCAGACAATCCTCCACCTCCCAATGTGCTGAGATGGCAGGCGTGAGCCACTGCACCGGCCAGAGTGTGCTTTCTAACCCTCTTACCTCTCCTAGGTTTTGGTGCCGGAGGTCTTGGGCTGTATTTTGAAAGCTATTGCTTTCCCTGCAGACGTAGTTGTGTTTCCTGTCTCCTTTGGCCAGAGTGGCACTTCCTACGGTCATGTCTGGAGTCTCGGGCATCCATGAAAGCATCCCCAAATCCCGAGCCATCGAAAGTACCAGTCCCGGCCTGCTAGGAACTGGGCTGCACAGCAGGAGGTAAGCGGAGGGCGAGTGAGTGAAGCTTCACCTGTACTTCCAGCCGCTCCCTATCGCTCACATGACCACCTGTGCTCCATTTGCTGTCAGATCAATGGCGGCATTAGATTCTCTTAGGAGTGTGAACCCTGTTGTGAACTGTGCATGTACGGAGTCTAGGTTGTGTGTTCCTTATGAGAATCTAATGCCTGATAATTCCCCTCCTGTCTCCCTACTCTCCCATTCCACACCCCTGTGGAAAAACTGTCTCCCACGAAACCGATCCCCGATGCCAAAAAGGTTGAGGACTGCTGCCCTAGGAGACTACACTGAAGTCAACAGCCCTCTTTGCTGGGCTTCTCTGGAGGGCCCGTGAAGGCCCCTGGGGAGGCTGTCCCTTGCGACTCATCTCCTGGCCCCAGAGCCCAAAGCTGGTGACCTGGGCTTGCAAAGAAGGGAAAAGGCAAGTTCTTAGAGCAGGATGTCTCCCTGCAGTTTTGTGGCCCTGAAAGGGTTACGAGTCTCCCCAAAATCAGGATTCCAGGGTATCATTTGAGGACCTAGGGACAGCCCGATCCCCTAGGGCTGGCTTTCCTCCCCTGGGTGCCCTAGGGCTGTGGGACTGGCCCTGGGGAGGGGGTGAGCGGACATCACCCTGGTCCTGGCTCTCTCCATGGTGACCACCTGCCCCGGAAGTGGGTAGCCTCAACTGCTAGGACAAAAAACACTGTCCCCAGAGGAGTACATGCGTGGAGAATGACTCAGTGGGTGTCTACACCACGATTCTGAATGTTCTGGAAAGAGGAAAAAGAAAACATAAACAAATGCGTGAGGTAGTGATAAAGACATTCAAAATATTTCCCTTTAAAACGGGAGATGTCTGACTGCTAAACGGGAAGGAATGGCTTAGCTGTCCCCTCACCCCCACTTGAATTTAGAGTCCCTGATCTTGTAGGGTTATAACCGCTGTCTCAGTGACTCATAGAAAACTCCATCAGCCTCCTTTCTTTAGGAAGGGAATTAATGACTTTGTAAATTTAGAGCTTTGTAAACAGGAGGAAAGCGCTTCCTTGGCAGGAAGGAGAAGGCTGGAGGGGAAAGGAAATATTTCCAGCCTGAGGAAAAATCTCACTCAAGCACTGTCTGTCACTGCTTAGAAATCTGGGCCCCACAGGGCTGGGTGCTCCAAGGTCCCGAAAAAGAAGTCGAAGGGAAGGCACCGGTGCCAGGAGCCTGGGAGAAGAAGCTGCATCCGCTGAGTCGAAAAAAATACCAACTGGTGAAATCTTCAAATACACATGCATATTTTAAGTAAAAATGTGTGTCCTTGGCAAGTCCAGCTTTTGTCCTGGATTAGAGAAATCTGGTGTTTATACAGCCCGAACCCACAGACTAATTACCTTCTTTGTTCTTTCAAGCTTTTTAGACCTTGCCAATGACATAATGTCCTTAGGAGAGGGGAGAGGAGGGCTCGTTTTATAGAATAATGACATTTCTAGGGGCTTCCCCAGAGAAGTTTTCCTGGTCCACGAGGTTTTCTCCTTCAAATCCTCCCTTCCTCAGAGACAAGTCTGTTTCCGCCCATCCCCTTCCTTCTTGGGTGAATCTTCCCATCTGTGGAAGTAGACTGATCCCACTTGGGGACTGGGGACATAGGACTGCCAAGGACTGACCCAGTGAATTCACAAATTCTCCCCAGCATCTTGGTTTGGCTGCGTGGGTTCATGGATTCATTCAACAAATCACATTGAGCACTTACTGTGTCCAGATTTTCAGGGGGAACTTTGAGATTCAGGAACTGAGACCTTCCTGAAGTCTCTCAATGCTTGCAACAGCCATGGCAGCTAAGACATGTGACTTTGGGGATAGATGAGTTTTTGAGTTACTTTGCCTTGACTTTCTCTTTGTTTCTTGACATGTTTTGAGAGCATCAGCCAGACTAGTGAAATGGTATTGCTGGCTTGCAATACTTAGTCTCCGGACAGAAAAAAAAAAAATTTAAATCTGTAAATTTTTTTTTCTTTCAATCAGCCACCTAAGTCCTCTGAGGAATTAGAATAGACTTTCCGAAATTAGAAAATCAGCGGGCCATGGTGGCTCACACCTGTAATCCCAGCACACTGGGAGGCCAAGCCAGGAGGATTGCTTGAGCCCAGAGCAACATAGTGAGACCTTGTCTCCACAAAAAATAAAATAAATTAAAATAAAATAAAAACGACTAGTCAGGTGTGGTGACACATGTCTGTCGTCCCAGTTACTCAGGAGGCTGAGGTGGGAGGATTGCTTGAGCCCTGGAGTTTGAGACTGCAGTGAGCTATGACTGTGCCACTACACTCCAGCCTAAGTGACAGAGCAAGACTCATCTCTAAAAAATAAAAAAAAAAGAAATCGGAAAAATTCGGCTTTGTGTATTACATGCAAGAGAGATCAATCTTCTGCACATGATAAGAAGTTTCTACGAGGATACTGGTCAGAAGTGTCAAAGGTCCACCAAAATCAAGGGCGATAGTAAGTGGGCAGTGTAGGAAAATGTTGCCACCCGGGAAGCCTGGCGGAGGATTTGAAAATCCTCTTCCTGTGAATGATGCCAGGAAGTCATGAGCCCTTTGACTTTCCCCAAGGCCGCAGAGAGGATGCATCTGACGCCTATGTTATTTTGCCCTCTGCTCTGTTCCAGAAAGGATTTAAGGTCGTTTCCAAAGAAGGAGACACACCCTAAAAGCGAGAAGTATCCGAGAAAGAGGAGCAAGAGGAAAAGGGAAGAAGAAAACGGTGGCCACATAAAATGGGGGCAGGAACGAGGTGAGGAAAATCAAAAGCACGCCATGCAGGTTTGCAGACTTCATTCCTGCGAGCCACGCTCGACTCCTAGGATGAAGAGACACAAGGAACCGGATGAGTGTTTAACATAAAAGCGGATCCGTGACTCAGGAGACCGCTATTTTTGAAACCCAGGAAAGGCAGGTCTTTGTCCTGCAGGCCTTTCCCTGCCACCTGCATAATGCACTAAGCCACAACCTTCACAGCCTAAGAGTATCCTGTGCCCGACAGTCTCCAGCCGCTCAGAAGTTAGAACTGTGGATTCTTTTTTTTGTGGTACATGGTTTGCTTCTTAGCGCCCCCGTCCCATACCCGGGCACAGTCTTATTTGATTCAGGTCTCCTTTGGTCCAGAATTTTCAGACTCTGCCCTACCGGTCAAGCACAGAGAACATCATCAGCGAACCATATCTTTTGACCTTCATGTGGGAACCGTGTTTCTCGTGTGTCCACATGGTTCTCGTAAGAAAAGTTGGTAAGAGGCTAGATCACCTCAATGTTCCATCTGTGTGATGCGTTCTCCCTCTGGTCACATAAACTGTGTTTAATGGACGCCACGTGGAAGCATCTTTGTCTTAGAGGATACATAAGCCGTTTCCTTGGATAGAAGCCTCCAGTATCTGAAGAATTTGGATACCACCCCTCTGCGAGTCCTGATTGTCAGCCTTTTGGTGCAGGGGTAGACACCACACTTGAGACCCATCCCAGGACCCATCTACAGTCGACCCTTGAACAACTCGGAGGTTAAAGGTGCTGATCCCCAGGCGGTAGAAAACGCATGTATACCTTCGACTCCCCACCCAAATATAACTATTAATGGCCTACTGCGGACCAGCAAGAAGCCTCACTGATAATAATGAACAGTTGACGAATGTGTATTTTGTATGTTATATGTGCTCCATGTTGTATTCTTACAATGAAGGAAGCTAGAGAAGGGAAAATGTTATCAAGAAAACCATAAAGAGGAGAAAATATATTGACTGTTCATTAAGTGGAAATGGATCACGGTAAAGGCTTCCATCCTTGATGTCTTCACATGGCGTAAGCCGAGGAGGAGGAAGGAGCGACCTTGGTCTCACTGTCTCCAGGCTGTCAGAGATAGAAGAAAATTCACCCATATGAGGTCTGTCAATTACATTTACGAACACAATTTAGAAACAGTGCTCCACACCTCATGGCTGAATATCACTATGGTCACCTTCGAAGGACTCCCCTTGGGAAGCTATGCACCGACGCCAGCACCTGGTCTACCCGTCAAAACCATTCTGGAATTGTTTTTCTGGAATGGCCGTCAGAGCCATCATCATATTACTCCGATGTCCTGAATGTCATCCAAATGTCTTCCTTTCAATATTTCCTTCATCTTCAGGTAAAGAAAAAAAGTCATCGGGCCCAGATCAGGTGAGGAGAGAGGGTGTTCCAAGAACAGATATTTGTACAGTGCTGCCAATATAAGCACACGGTGATAAGTTAGCAAACTTAATTTGTCAGACATCAGCAAATAATGACGATGGCTCTGATGGCCATTCCAGAAAAAGAGTTCCGAAATTGCTCTGACCTTCATGTGGGAGCCGTGGTTCTTGTGTGTCCACATGGTTCTCGTAAGAAAAGTTGGTAAGAGGCTAGATCACCTCAATGTTCCATCTGCTAGATGCGTTCTCCCTTTGGTTACATAAAATGTGTTTAATGGACACCCCGTGTGGAAGGTTCTTCAGCTTAGAGGATACTTAAGCTGTTCCTTTTGATAGAGGCCTCCAGTATCTGAAGAGTAGTGAGATTCAGCCATGAGGTATGGAGCACTTTTTCCAGGGTGGGTCACAAACTCAACTGTGGGACCTTGTCAGTGGGCCCGTGCAGTTCAAACCCACGTTGTTTAAGGATCAACTGAACACGCCATGGAGATCAGAGTGGGTGACTTGATATTTGTAAATGGTGACAAGTCAGCATTCCATCGGTTAGACGTGTTCTCCCTCTGGTCACATAAAATGTGTTTAATGGACGCCGTATGGAAGCTTCTTCACGTTAGAGGATGCAGAAGCCGTTCCCTTTGATGGACGCCTAGAGCTTCCCCTGCAACAAGGGCACTTTGGGGACATTCTTCTCATTAAAGGGCAATTAAAAGCCCGGCTCCCAGACGGGGTGCCCTGGCGTGGGCTCTGGAGTAGGCAGGGCGGATGCGCCATCTAGCGGCTGGCCGTTCTCAGGACGTCCCCCGCCCGCTCTTGCGGCCTGGGCGCCCTGGGGGTGACGGGCACAGGCACCCTGGAGACCAACGGAGAGGAGGTGGCTGCCACTGGCATTCCCTCCTTCCAGTCTGAGTGAGCCGGAAAGGGCTGCTAGGGGCGTCAAGTGTAGGCAAGAAACCCCGATGACAAGGCGACAGTCTCCCTGGCTTGGGGCAGAGCCTTTGCTGCAGGGGCGCTCCCTGCTGCAGACCCCTGGTCCTGGGACTCCTTCCTGTGCAATATCTCTCTGCTTCTGGGCCTCAGGAGCCCTGGGACGCCTCTTCCAGCCTGGCTCCCCTCGTGATGCCGGTGTGTATCTCCTGGTTGTTGGGGTCCAGCTGTCCCCCAGCCACAAATCCTGCAGGACTCCTTGGACTCCCTGGGCCTTGGGTCCTGGATGATACTTGCTACCATTTCGACGTGATGGCTTTAACAGGCTTTTGCGGGAAGGCCCAGAAACCTTTCCTCCACTTATAATAGGATTTCCCTGAGAAAATGTCTTCTACCTTCTAAACAACCAATGTGAATACAGCCCATTCCTAAGCTAAAGACTTCCTCTGCCTGCAACTTGCTCTGTCCAGCAAGACTTTCTTGTTTTCTTCCCCAGGTCAAGTTTAGGACCGAACAGCTGGGACCAGAGCTTTCTTTTTTCCCTCCTCCCTCCCTCCCTCCTTCTCTCTTTTCCTTCCTTCCTTCCTTCCTTCCTTCCTTCCTTCCTTCCTTCCTTCCTTCCTTCCTTCTTCCTTCCTTCC
>NW_007246649.1:284583-318208 GCF_000164805.1 Carlito syrichta | reverse complement strand
ATGGATGCAGACAAGAATCTGCATTCCAACGCAGCATCTCAGGTGCGTGTGATGAGTGGTAGGAAAAGCAATGCTGTTCTAAGGAAGAGCAGGTGGGCAGAGACAAGGTTTTTGAGTTCTTCATAAGAAGAGTGACAGGTCTTTTAAAGGCAAGTAGCTGATTTTTCCCTTTCTTTCCTTCCTTCCTTTTTTCTTTCTTTCTTTCTTTCTTTCTTCCTTCCTTCCTCCTTTCTTCCTCCTTTCCTTCCTTCCTTCCTTCTTCCTTCCTTCCTTCCTTTCTTTCTTTCCTTCCTTTCTTTCCTTCCTTTCTTTCTTTCTTTCTTTTTTCCTTCCTTTCTTTCTTCCTTCCTTCCTTCCTTCCTTCCTTCCTTCCTTCCTTCCTCCTTCCTTCCTTCCTCCCTTCCTTCCTTCCTTCCTTTCAAGTCGGAGATCTCACTCTGTGCCCCAGCCTGGAATGTAGTAGCACGATCACAGCTCACCACAGCCTCAACCTCCTGGACTCAGGCTATCCTTCCGCCTCAACCTCTCAAGTAGCTGGGACTACAGGTGCACATCACCACGCCTGGCTGATTTTTATTTATTTATTTTTTTGTAGAGATGAGGTCTTGCTGTGTTGACCAGGCTGGTCTTGAACTCCTGCTGGGCTCTAGTGATCCTCCTGCCTCAGCCTCCCAAAGTGCTGGAATTATAGGCATGGGCCACCACACCTAACCCTGGAGTGGGCGTTTTCTAAGTTGGGGTTGGCAGCTTGGCTTGGCTTGGGCCACTTGTAGGTTTCAGATCTTCCAGGCAGGTCTGACGGACCTGGGGAGAATCCTCCAGCATCTATGTCCAGGCGGCCCTGGAGGTCCAACTACAAGGGACGTGGCTGGCTGATGGTGGCAGGGGCTGAATGTGGAGGTTCGCACTTGTAATATCAGTACTGTGGGAGGCCAAGGCTTGAGCCCAGGAGTTTGAGATCAGCATGGCCAACGATGTAGCAAGACCTCATCTCTACAAAAACCAACAAAAAAACTAGCTGGGTGTGGTGGCCCAGGCCTGTAGTACCAGCTACCCAGGACGCTAGGGAGGAAGGATTGCCTGAGCCCAGGAGGTCGAGCCCAGGAAATGACCCACGATCATGCCACTGCACTCCAGCCTAGAAGTCAGAGTGAGCTGTTAGCTCCTTCTGGCGAAACCTTGGCTTTCAGACGGAGCTGTGTTCTTCATAGGATGCCTGGCCGCCTCGCTTCATCTCAAAACCTTTCCTGGAGGACTCAGCCTAACCGTCCAGGGGGAGCCAGCGTCCTTGACATTTTGGGGCTCACGGACTCCTTTTGAGAGTGTGATGGTAACTGTGAGGAGCTTCCCGGGATTTTCGCATGCCCAGTGTTCCAGGGCCGGGGCTCCAGGCCATCCTGGGGCCCTTGAGTAGGGTTGAGAGCCTCTGACGAGCGGGGGGGGGGGGGGGGGGGGGGCAGGGTGGGGAGTCGGAGTCCAGAACGAAGGGGATGGTGGGTGACAACAGAGCTCCAGGTGTTTGGAGGGGAGGGTTCATTCAAACTCCGGCTCCAGCTCTGACCCACAGCCCTGCCTCCCACAAGCTCACGGATTGCGTGAGAAACAACCAGAAGCCAAGCCCCTTAAGTGCTCTGTCCGACACTGGAAGCAGGATGCTCGCTCTGGCACTATGAGGGCCCAGCTGGATCTGCCCTGGGAGCGCTGGTGGCATCAGCTGTTGGAGCGGTGCCCGGCCGCCCATCTGGCAGAGGCTGGGTGGGTACCGTGTCATCTAGAGGGGACCATAGTGCCCACCAGACCTTAGAAACAAAGTCTTCCAGCATCTCTACAGGCCGTGGACATCACCTAACCATGTCTGGCTGGACAGAAAGAAGAGAATTGGAAGATGCTAGGAAGTGGAAGGTTCTCCTCCAGAAATGTCTCCGTCCCGAAATAATCGGCGTGGGTTTACAGGGCTGAGATGTCCTCCATGGACGGTGGAGAAAGGCATCCACAGAACAAGACCTTGCAGGAATAAGAAGCATTTGTTGAAGACTTCCAACAGCAGACACAGAGCACTTACTATACGAGTGCTGTTTTAAGCACTCACATATATTAACTGATGGAATACACATACAACCCCACGTGCTAGTTCCTTTTGTTATCCCCATTTTACTGTCAAAGAAACTAGTGCACAGAGAGGTTTAGCCACCCACTAAAGTCATATAGCTAAAAAGTGGCAGTGACTGAGTGTGGCAGTTCACACCTGTAATCCCAGTGCTGTGGAAGGCCAAGGTGAGGGGATCTCTCGAGCCCGGGAGTTCCGAAACCAGCGTGGCCAACATAGTGAGATCTCATCTCTACAAAAATAAAAAATAAACTAATTGGACGTGGAAGCCGGTGCCTGTAGTCCCAGCGACTCGGGAGGCTGAGGTGGAAGGATCGCCTGAGCCCAGGAGGTCGAGCCCAGGATCATGCCACTGCACTCCAGCCGGGAAGATAGAATGAGACACCGACTCCAAAACAAAAACAGACATAAAAATAAAAATAAACAAAAAGTGGCAGAGCTGGGGTTTGAGCCCAGGCAGCAAAGCATGAGTGTCTTTTTCTCCATCCGTGCTGGTCCTATGCTGACTGATGGTCAAAAACTTGGACTTGAACCGGACTCGGTGGCTCAGCCTGTAATCCCATGGGAGGCTGAGGTGAGTGGATTGCCTGAGCCCGTGGGTTTGAGACCTGCCTGGGCAGGTGAGATCTCATCTCTGCAATAAAATAAAAAAATGAGCCGGGTGTGGTAGCGTGCGCCTGTAGTTCCAGCTACTTGGAAGGCTGAGGCGGAAGGATCGCCGGAGCCCAGCAGGTTGAGGCTGTGGTGGCCGGGAGTGGTCACTGCACTCCAGTCTGGGCGACAGAGTGAGACCCCAACTCAAAAAAAACAAAAAAAACAACAAAAAAAAAACTTGGACTGGGGGGGCGGGCAGGAACTCTGGGCATATCCCCAGCTCCCCTTCTTACTAGTTGTGCGACCTCAAGTGGGTTTCAGCCCTCTCTCTGACTCAGTTTCCTCCAGTGAGTGTAAAATGAGAATCATCCTACCTCATAGAGGTGTTGGAGGTTTAAATAAGCTAATTATATAAAGAATTTTTGCCGCACACACAAAAATGTTCAGTATGGCATTGATGCTGTATGAAAGCTTTGGATCTGGACCATACACAGAACTGAGTGACCTCTTTAAAGAAACTTATTCCCTCAAACTCCCCAGGCCAGCCAGGCCAGCCTAGCCACCCAAGGTCCTGAGACAGGAGCCTGTGTCCAGCCTTGAGGTTGGGGAAAGCCAGGAAGAGTCGTTTCCTGGGGGAGCTTCTGGCCGGGCCCTGGCCCTTCAGTGCACCTGGTCACCGTGTGCTTTCTGTCTCCAGGGGGTCTGCGAGCTGGACGCCTGCCCAGCCCTGCACATTCCGACCCGCACCCGAATCAATGGCACCCTTGTTCTCCTCGGAGGCGACGGGCACGTGGGAGAAGGTTGAAGGCTCACTGTCACCCTGCCAGGCTGTCTGGAAAGTTGGAGGGAACACCGATGGCCCTGTCGGCATGAGGAGGAAGGGCCCGGTGGGGAGGATCTGCTCTTGCGTGGGGGCCGCTTGCTTCCAATCAGCCTCACTCAGGGACTCACACGACAGTCTTGACCCAGAGTCCTGCTTGCTTTGTAAGAGGATACGCTTCCAGGGGGCTTAAGAACCTCTGATGAGCGCAAATGTACCCGGCGTGACACTTTTCTGCTACACGTTCTTTGTGTAAAGCCATATGCACTCACATTCGGAAATACTCAAGGTCAGGTCTAGAGAAATAGTCCTACAGCCAGAAGGAAGAGGGAATCTCTGTTCGAAAGACAGGGAAAGGTAGAGGATGTCCAGGGGAAGAGGGGGACCCTATGTGGGTGTGGAACATGGGGTGCAGGTGGATGTCTGGTTTTAAATAGGATGCAGAATAATTAGAAGCACAATGTAATTTTACTTACTTTCAAATTTGTATGTATTATTTTCTAATTTTTATTTTTTGAGTTGAGGGTCTCAATCTGTTGCCCAGGGTAGAGTGCAACAGCACGATCACAGTTCACTGCAGTCTCAACCTCCCGGGCTCAGGCGATCCTCCCACCTCGGTCTCCTGAGTAGCTGAGACTACAGGCATGTGTCACCACACCCAGCTGATTTCTAAAAATTTTTTGTAGAGACGAGTTCTTGCTCAAACTTCTTGGTCTCAAACTTGGTCTCAAACTTCTTGGCTCCAGCAATCCTCCCGCCTCAGCCTCCCAAAGGGCTGGGATTACAGGCGTGAGCCACCACTGCACCCAGCCAACATTTTTTTTTTTAATTTAAGTTTCAGATTCGGGGATACGCGGAGGCTTAAACACATACTGGTGGGAATGGGTGCCCCCAGTTCCCAAATAGTGAGCATCGTACCTGATAGGTCGTTCCTGAACTCACTTACAATTGGAGTTCTATCAAACAAGATGCTCAAATATCCTAAGGCCTTCCATGGAGGCCTTTCTTTAAACGACCCCGAGTTGTATCTTTTACTTCTCATTTCTGAATTCATGAAAGCTGGCAAAAACATGACCCCATCCCTTATCGTCTAAATAAACCCTGTTGGCTGGGTTCCTGCAGCCACACCTTGCTTGGAGGCATGACTACTTCTTAGGACTGAAAACCGTCACATCACACCTGGTTTTACCTTTGGCAGAATTAGAACCCGAGTCGTCTTTCACTGTAGCACATGCCTTTGCACTCCAAGTGTCTTTTTTTCCTCAAAAAATAAATTACATATTTTTCCTAGCATTTTTATCTTAAATGCACCAGAGTTGATTTATGAAAACGACCCTGAAACTGATACTTCAATTTTTTTTTCTTTTTTGGTTCTGCTCAATAAATATGAAATGCCTATTGTATGCTAGGTACTCGTCTAGTTGCTTTTCTGAATCTTTGGTTTTAGAAAAAGCACTTTTTAATTTTTTGCTTTTTTTTTTAGGGATGGGATCTTGCTATGTTGCCCAAGCTAGATTTGAACTCCTGGGCTCAAGCGATCCTCTCACCTCAGCGTCCCGAGTAACTGGGACTACAGGTGTGCACCATCAAGTCTGGCTAGAAGAAACACATTTTTATTATATATATATAATATATATATATATAATATATATATATATAATATATATATATATATAATTATATATATATATAATTTTATTTTATTATAGATATGTGGTGTACACATCAGAATTAGCTACACAAGCGGGCTGTGTGCAGGTGAAGTTTAAGCCTCCACCTGGCCCTCACTTCCCCTGGTGTAGGACCAGGTACCCTTTGTGATGCTCTGTGCCCCAAATCCCCCGTCAGTGCCCAGCAACTGTCAGTTACTTCCCTGTGCTAACATAATGAATGTTCAGGGCCCACTTATGAGTGAGAACATGCAGTATTCAGTTCTTTAATTCTGTGATAGATCACGAAGTATGACGGTCTCCAACTCCACCCAATTTGCTGCAAATTCCACAATTTTGTTTTTCTTTATGACTGCATAATGCCCATCATGTATTCGGTTCCACGTTTTTGCTATTGTGAATAGCGCGGCTGTAAACATGCGTGTGCAAGCATCTTTTTGATAGAACGATTTATGTTCCTCCGAGTATATTCCCAGGAGAGGGATTGCTGGATTGTATGGAAGGTCCACTCTTATAGATCTTTTATGACTTGTCACTCTGCTTTCCATAGAGGTTGGGCTAGCCTGCATTCCCACCTCCAGTGTAGAAGCATTCTCTTTTCTCCACACCCATGCCAGCATCTGTTGATTTTTGATTTACTGATGAGGGCCATCCTGAATGGAGTTAAGTGGTATCTCCTTGTGGTTTTGATTTTTATTTCTCTGATGATCAATGAGCTGAGCGCTTTTTCACGTATCTTAGAATAAAGACATCTTTAAAAGAAGCGCACTAATTTCAGAGAGTCAGGGTGGAAAGTGGCTAGTTAGAGGAGGGACTGCCAGACATGGACTTGCTGGGGAGGCCTTTGGGGGTTAATCCGAGCCGAGTTGTGAGCACCCAGCAGAACCAGAGGCATAAGTGTAGGGCGGTAAGTGGCCTAGGTGGTAGCACGGCAAGTGCAAAGGCACTGAGGTCGGCAGTGAACCCAAGGAGGAGAGGGCATTGCGGTTGGTGCAGAGAAAGGAAATGCCATCAGACAGGCTGGCAGGGGCTCTGAGTGCCAGGCGTGCTTTTGGAGGTGTTCAAGTCAGGAAGTGACTTCATCTGTGGCTTATACAGCTCCTCCACTGTCCAGGAGTTACTGAAACGTAGTGTGGGAAGGGGAGACATTGTGGGTGGGGGCCAGTCAAAAGAAGACCTGCCAGAAGATGATAAGGATCAAAGTGGGGCATGTTTTGTGTATGCTTGGACATTTCTAGAATGAAAGTTTACAAAAGAACCCTTTAAGCTATAGGGGAAACAGATGGGAAAAGACCCCTTTAAACTGCAAGCCAAAAAATAACGGAACACCCTAGACTGTACTCCGGAAGGGTGGAGGGTTTTGCAATGGTTCAGACCACGCGTGGCAGGGGTTGGGTTCAGGACGGTGGAGTCCGGGGATAGGTCTCTGATATCCCAGGGGATGGAGCCAGCAGGCCTGCTGATGGGCCAGATGCTGGGGGGATGGGGCAAGCTGTCCCTCCAAATACGCCTTCTGCCGGTAGATGCGACTGTCACCTACAGAGCCGTATCAACCAGCTTGAGTAGTTGGAGACAAGGTAGTGACCACTTTTGGGGGGTTTTTCTGATGCTTTGACATCTTGAGTGCTGAAGTGTCACCTGACGGTAGGACCCTGAGTCACCTCTTGGTGGACTGCATGACCTGGAACGTTCATGATGGACTTTGCAGGAATGGTAACTAACTTTTAGTGAGTGAATTTAAGCTGCTGGGACATGGGGGTGTTTGTTCTGGCAGCTGGTCTGCTTGCAGTGGACAGAAATCTCACAGAGAGCTGAAATAATAAGTAATCCCTGAATGACAGTTTAGCCAGTAAATCCTTCTGTTCATCCTATGATAAGGGTTGTGAAAGCATCAAAATGTCCAAAAGACCAAGAACAAAAAGGAGGAGACACAAAGAGCCTGGAAAAATGTGGATATCGGACAACCAACCTCTGAGAACACCACTTAGCCCATCTATAGAGAGAGATGGGAATAAGGAACAAAATTTAACACAGTGACCCCTGAATCCGTTATTCATTCAGTGAACATGCAGTGAACACCTGCTATGTGCCAGGCACTGTACTAGATGTTGGGTATTCCATGGAGAAGAAATTGTATGTGGTTCCTGTCCTGAAGGAAATGGTAATCTAGTCGTGGAGGACAGAGACAAAAATGAGTAAAACGAGAGGTGAAACAACTGGAAGTTGGAGCAGGGGGTGTGAAAAGGTCAGAGAAAGAGCTGGGACAGCACCTCCCTGGGGGAGACTGGCCTTAGTGGGAAGCAGGGGATGGGGGAGTCCTCGCTCAGGGCCTCAAGGAGAGACAGGTGGAGGCAGGGTAGAGATCAGGACTGGAAGAGTGCACGGAAGGTAGGAAAGGCAGCATGAAGCAATCTAGGCCACTGGGACAGCTTGTGCAAAGGTCCTGAGACCGTAAGGCTGTACATTTATGGTTTTTTTTGAATTGGGATCTTACTCTGTTGCCCAGGCTGGAGTGCATTGGCACGATTCCAGCTCACTTCACTCAGCCTTGACCCCCTGGACTCAGACGATCCTTCTGCCTCAGCCTCCCAAGTAGCTGGGACCACAGACAGATGCCACCATGCCTGGCTAATTTTTTTTTTCTGTAGAGATGAGGTCTCACTATGTTGCCCAGACTGGTCTTGAGCTCCTGGGCTCAAGCAGTCCTCACACCTCGGCCTCCCAAAGTGCTGGGACTACAGGTGTGAACCGCCGCGCCCAGCCAGGTATGTGTTTGAACAGCTGAATAAAGACAGGAGGATGAAATGGACAGAGAGAGAGAGACAGGGGCCAGATTCCTGGGGCCTGGGTCACCATGAGAATGTGGACTTTCATCCTCATCTGTCTCTCATTGCTCCTGGCCTTTCTGTTGAAAGGACCCATGCCCAGCTTCACCCAGAGGCCCTGGAAGCTTCAGGCAGTGTCTTTCCGTCCTTGTCCAGAGTCTCTTTGAGGCAGAGTGAAGCCCAGATGGAGGTTTTATTTCCTATCCCACCGCCACCTCCCATTGGAGGGAGGCTGCCCCCAACACAGGACGTAGCTTCCTGACACCAAAGGTGGGAGCCCAGCTGGCTGACCTTGTCATCGCTGCTGCTGGAGTTTTCCATCCCATTTCCCCTGAGCCAAGCCAGCAAGGCGCTGCCAGGAGCCTTCCTGACTTGGCTCAGGGGAAAGGGGATGGAAAGGAGACTTTTCCGTGCTTTTGGAATTCCAGCGGAAACACACACACTCCAGCCCCACCCTCCTGAGACCGAGGCTAGCGTCAGGGGGAAGTGACCTGCAGAGGAAAATGATTGGGCAATTTCCTGGGCACACTGGTGGGCAGGTGGGTCTGAAACCCACTTCAGGCATGGTGCCAAGGAACAGGCCCTGCCGGGGGTGACAGGTGGCGCCCAGGCAAGACCGGGGCCTGCCCTGAGACACCAGCTGGCCGCAGCCTCGCTTCGTCCTTAGAGGCACTCGCAGCAGTCCAAACCTTTAGAAGTCATGCAAGCCACACAGCTTGTGACACGGGCCACCAGGCAGGAGCAGAGGGTGCTGTCCTGTGGCTGTTTTCTGGAGGCACCTTGTTTTTCTTCCCTGCCCAGTGAACTTCCCAGATACCCATCCTGAAGGAGAAGCTTCATCCTGACAGCTGACATGACGAAGGTTTGTAAGGGCTAGCTGTCATGCCGTGGGGCTTCTCGTGGCTCGCTTGCGTGGCTTGCCTGACCTCAGCAGATACCCACGGTGTGTGGTCCCGAGCTGCACAGGCAATGAAATCATACAGAATCACAGGGAATGGGTCTACAACTGACAAGCTTTCTCGAAAGTCCCACTGATCTCCACGAATCCCAGCCACCAAGGGTCCCATAAAATGTCTGTAGCTTTCACCTGCAGTTTCATGTGCTTGGACATCAGCCTGGGGGCAGGTAGTCAAAGAAAAGTTAAGGGTGGAGAATTTCATGTGAGAATCCAGCCAGGACTGCCAAGCCATATATGCACTCGTGTTGCAATTTCAGCCTTGGACTTTAGGTCAAGATGCATTTGACAAATATTATTTCATCATGTTAACACCTTCTGAGTTACAGAGCTGTGGGAATTCAGGTGGATGGAGGGACTGGGAAATGGCAAAAGCGGGAAATTCTTTGAGGAAAAAAAATACAACAACGGGCAATATTTTTCTTTTGTGTTTTGCTTTTTTTTTTTTTTTTGAGTCAGGTTCTCACTCTGTCACCAGGCTGGAGTGCAGTGGCATGATCATGGCTCACTACAGCCTCAACCTCCTGGGCTCAAGCAATCCTTCTGAGTAGCTGGGACTACAGGTTCATGCCACTATGCACCACTGCTATTTTGATTTTTTTTTTTTTTTTTTCAGAGACAAGCTTTTGATATATTGTCCAGGATGGTCTTGAACTCCTGGGTTCAAGCAATCCTCCTGTCTCCACTTCCCAAAGTAGCAGGGATTACAGGGGGAAGCCACCGTGCTTGGCTTTTTTTTTTTTTAAGTAAAATATCATTGTTTGTGGGCTTCATTTACCCCTCAAATGTTAATTAATATTTGGGTACATTTGAGAAATAGCGCCATGGGCAGTTTAAAAAAAAACTTTTAATTATGGAAAGTGTCAAACATATACTTAATTAGCAAGAATAATATAGGACCAGATAGTAAATATACTGGATTTCTCAGGCCACATGGTCTCTGCCTCGATGATTCAACTCTGCTGTTACAGCAGAAAAGCAGCTACAGATAATAGGTAAATACATGAATAAATGACACTTTCTTATGGACTCTGACATTTGAATTTTGCATGCTTTTTATATGTTATGTAACCTTATTTTCCTCACTTTTCTGCCATTAAAAAATGTAAAAACCTTTCTCTGCGGGGCTCAGTGGCTCAGTCTGCAATCCCAGCACTGTGGGAGGCTGAGACGAGTGGAGTGCCTGAGCCCGTGGGTTCGAGACCAGCCCGGACAACTTGGCGAGAGCTCGTCTCTACAATAATTCAAAGAAAAAAAATTAGCTGGGCGTGGTAGCGCACGCCTGTGGTTCTGGCTACTTGGAAGGCTTGAGGCACAAGGATCACCGGAACCCAGCAGTTGGACGCTGGGGTGGCTTTGAGCATGCCACTGCACTCCAGCCTGGACAATGGAGCGACACTCCAACTCAAAAAAAAAAAAAAAAAACCCTTCTTAGCTTCCAAGTCATGCAAAGGCAGCTGTTGAGCTAGATTGGATCCACGGGCCGTCATCCGCCCATCCCCGAAATAATAGAAGGAGCACCTGTTCCCAAAACCCAGTTTCAACAAAAGTCAACTCATGGCTAATCTTGTTTCACTGATTCCTCTGTCCTGTTTTGCTCTTTCTCGAGTCTTCAAGACAAACCCTAACCAACAAATTATTTCATCCACACTCACATATCAGTACTTATCTCTAAAAGGGGACTCCAAACATAGAACTACAATATCATTGCTACCTCTAAAAATATTAACAATAATTCATTAATAGCAATAAATACGCAATCAGTATTCAGTTTTGCTAACTGTTTTTGGAAGTGTTCATTATTTTATGTTTTGGGCTTCCCCCCTTCAGTTTGCTTGTTTGAATCAGGATCTAAATAATATCCATCTACTGCAATTACTTAATGTGTCTCCTAAGTCTCCTTTAATCCTGGGTTCCCTTCCTCCCTCTGTCTCTCTCTCCCTCCCTCATCCCACATTATTTGTTTAAAGAAATCATGTGAGCTGGCTCGGTGGCTCAGCCTGTAATCCCGTGCTTTGGGAGGCTGAGGTTGAGTGGATTGCCTGAGTCAGCGGGTTCGAGACCCACCTGGGCAACTTGGCGAGATCTCATCTCCACAATAAATCAAAAAATTAGCTGGGCGTGGTAGCGCACGCCTGTAGTTCCAGCTACTGGAAGGCTGAGGCAGAAGGATCCCTGGAGCCCAGCAGGTCAAGGCTACAGTCTAGGCTACAGAGTGAGACTCCAACTCAAACAAACAAACAAACAAAAGAAATCATGTGTTTTTTCCATAGGGTTTCCCATAGTCCAGATCTTGCTGATTGTATCTTTGTATCTCTGTGCTTATTGGACCTGCTGCCTCATCCTTTGTATTTTCTATGGTAAAACAGCATTTTCTGCCAGTTGGAAGCAAGAGCTCGATGTCTGAAGAGATCCAGGTTTTGTTTTTGTAGCTTTGTTTTTTTTTTTTGTGAGACGACTTCACAGGTGGTATCGTGTTCTCCCATCAGGAGACACATGACGTGTGATTGCTTCTCTTTTGGGGATGCTAGCAGTCATGGATGATGACTGCCTGAGTTCACTACTTTCTGCAAAATGAATAGGCTTTATTTTCTAGAGAAGTTCTAGATTTACAAAAAAAACTGAATGGATACTACAGAAAGATGCCGTATACCCCCTTCTACACACAGTTTTCTCTGTAATTAACATCTTGCCTCAAGCAAACAACTTGTTGCAGTTGAAGAACCAGTATTGATACATTCTTATTAACTAAAGTCCATGGTTTATGGTAGGGCTCACTCTGTTTTGTACAGTTCTATGGGTTTTGACAAATGCATAATGACATAAATCCACCAAAACAGTATCACACAGAATACCCATCTGCTCATCCACTTCTGCACCCCAAACTCCTGACAACCACTTAATTTTTTACTCTCTCCATAGCTTTGTCTTTTTCAGAGTGTCATGGAGTTGGACTCGCGCAGTATGTGGTCTTTCCCGACTGGCTTCTTTTGCTTAGCAATATGCCTTGATTGGTTCCAGTTTTTGAATTCAACCGCTATAAACATTTATAAGCAGATTTTTGTGTGAACATAAGTCTTCAGCTCAATTGGGTAAATATTAAGGAGCATGATTGTTGGATCATTTGGTAAGAATATGTTTAGCTTTTTAAAGACTACTAAGCTATTTTCGAAAGTGGCTGTACCATTTGATATTTCTACCAGCAATGAATGATAATTCCTGTTCTTCCTCCACATCCTTGCCAACATTTAGTATTGTCAGTTTTTTGGATTTTGGCCATCATAATAGATGTGTAATGGTATGTAATTGCTGTTTCAATTTGCATTTCCCGCAAGATATAAGCTCCCAGGGACATCTTTTCATATTCTTATTTGCTATTTGTATGTTTTCTTTGGTGAGATGTTCAGATCTTCTGCCCATTAAAAACTTTTTATTGTTGAATTGTAAGAGTTGTTTGTTTATTTTAGATACAATTTCATTATTGGACATGTGCTTTTCAATATTTCTTCTTAGTTTGTAACTTGTCTTTTCATTCTCTTAATAGTGTCTTTCTCAGGGCAAAAGTTTTATATTTTAATAAAATTCAACTCATCAAATTTTTTCTTTCATGTATCATACATTTGGTGTTATATCTAAAAAGTCATCACCCAACCGAGTTTGTCTATATTTTCTCCTATGTTATCTTCTAGGAGTTTTATAATTTTGCATTTTACATTTAAGCCTGAGATCCATTTTGAGTTGGCTTTTGTAAAAAATGTAAGGCCCGTATCTAGCTTTGTTGTTTTGCATGGTGGATGCCCAGTTATTTCAGTATTATTTGTTGAATGGACTATCCTTTCTCTGTTGAATTGCCTTTGTTCCCTTGTCAAAGACCAGTTGACTATATTTGTGTGGATCTATTTCTGGACTCTCTGTTCTGTTTCACTGGTCTATTCTTTTTATCAATATCACACTGTCTTGATTACTGTGGTTTTATGGTAAGTATGGAAGTCAGGTAGTGTCAGTCTTCTGACCATGTTCTTCTTCAGTACTTTGATGGCGGTTTTGGGTCTTTCGTCATTCCATAAAAATTTTAAAATCAACTTTTAAGGACCAGACATAGTAGCTCATGCCCTTAATCTCAGTGTTTTTGGGAAGCTGAGGAGGGAGGATAACTTGAGCCCAGGAATACAAGACCAGTGTAACATAGTGAGACCTTGTCTCTACAAAAAAAAAAAAAAACAAAAATCAGCCAGGGCTGGGCTCGGTGGCTCAGCCTGTAATCCCACGCTTTGGGAGGCCGAAGTGAGTGGATTGCCTGAACCCGCGGGTTCGAGACCCGCCTGGGCAATTTGGTGAGACCTCATCTCTACAATAAAAATCAAAAAATTAGCCGGGCGTGATAGCGCGCGCCTGTAGTTCCAGCTACTTGGAAGGCTGAGGCAGAAGGATCGCCGGAGCCCAGCAGGTCGAGGCTGCAGTGGCCGGGAGCAGCCACTGCACTCCAGTCTGGGTGACAGGGTGAGACTCCAAAAAAAAAAAAAAAAAAAAATCAGCCAGGTGTGTTGGTGCACACCTGTAGTCCCAGCTACTCAGGAAGCTGAAGCAGGATGGCCTGAGTTCAAGAGGTTGAGGCTGTGGTGAGCTGTGATCATGACACTGCACTCTAGCCTGGGCAGTAGAGTGAGATCCTGACTCTTAAGAAAAAAAAAATCAACTTTTTGATATCTACAAAATAATTTGCTGAAATTTCAACTGAAATTGCATTGAATCTATAGATAAAGTTGGGAAGAATTGACATCTTAATAACATTGATTATTCTTATTCATGGACATGGAATGTCTCTCTGTTTATTATATCTTTGATTTCTTTTATCAGAGTTTTTTAGTTTTCCTCATAGATTCTGTATGTATTTTGTTAGCATTACTTCTAACTATTTTTTCTTTTTGGTGCTAATGTAAATGGTATTGTATTTTAATTTCAAATTACTAACTGCTTATTGCGGTCATGGATCCGTTCAGTTTTTGGGGGGGGTGTTGCAGAATGGTGATATGCTAATTCTATCATTTCTTCTTCTTTCGTTAGCTGATACAGATCTATAAAAAGTTCCCTCATCAATTATCCAGAGATATGGATCATTTAGGCAAGAAAGGAAAAGTGCTTGATTTCTCCCCCAGATTTACCAATTTTTTGCAAGTATTTAATTGGTTTTCTAACACCTCCAAAGGTGACTAAAAAAGTTTGTTCTAGTTTTTAGTATCATTAGATATATTTCAGTCTACTGCCTTTAGGATACTTATGGGTGCTCTGATGATTCCATTGGCTGAGGGAGCCTTTGCAACTGACATCTGACATGACTTTGATAATGTCTTTGTTTTCTCATGTTACAAGATAGTCCAGGTTCATTTTATACATGTTCCACCCCAGACCTGATATCAGCCATTTTCCCAAGAAGCCCAGGCTCTTTTTAGTAGGGAATGGTGTTTAAAGTCTCTAAGTTTTTCTCTTTTCAGCGGTCAAGAGGTAGGAATGAAAATCCATTTTATTTACTTAAGATAAAATATATCATGTGTTTACACTGGTACATTCAATTGAGAAGTATGGGGTAGTCACACTGCTTTTTTTTTAAAACATTTTTTTTTCTTTCTTCCATGTTGAAATTGCTTTATCTCCCAATGCACATACAAACCTATGCTACCATCAACAATATGTTTACTGAAAGCCATTTAGGATTTTTTTAAAAAAGTGTTTTCTAGTCCTTGTTCTTTGAGTATATCCCTCAAGAAATATACGATGAAATAATTGTGTCTTACTGTTACCTGGTATAGTGCCTATCTGTGTGGTTACTTCACCTAGAAGACAAGGAATTAAATTTATGTGTTTCGATTTGATTTTGATTTCAGAAACTGCTTTTTAAAAAATTTAGCCTTTTCAAAGTAGTTACACACGTTTGACTTTTCATACTTCTGCCAGCTTATCTTTGGAATGAATTCCTAGCAGTGGATTGCCGCTTCAGAGGGCGGAAGCGTGTGTAATTTCGACGCTGCCAAATTTCCCTCTGTAGCGGTTTTTGTGCCATTTCGCATTTTATCAGCAAACAGTACCCAATGTCCCACTCTGAAGTTTTGCCCCTTATGTTTGTAGAGTGTGTTAGGCCTCATTAAGTGCTTTTTTCTTAAAACCTATCTCCTTTTATCCTGGCAACAGTCCTAGGAATTAGGTAATAGTCTCACCCTGACTTTATGGATGGAGAAACCAAGGCTCCAAAGAGCTAAAGTGTCCTGTGCACAACAGCAGACAAGCTGGTTGTCACCTTGGTTCCATGCTTAGCCTCTTAGACAAGACACAGTATGCTCCCTTTTGGTCCTCTGGCATGGCCGTTTGTTTCTTGGCCTTGATTTTGTTTTTCCAGCTGGATCCAGAGTCTGGGGGCAGGGCATGCCTTGGGTATTTGATTCTTTCATTTATTTATTTAACACATGACACTAGGTGGGAGGCATAGGACAGTGAGAATGGTGTTCACGCCATCCAAGTGAGCTGATCCAGGGCTTCCTTCTAGAGGGAGTGATGCTTCAGCACGTCAAAGTGTGCCGTGGGGTCTAGTGTCAGGGCGGGGCTGTGGAGGTGCCGGGAAAGTGATGGGGGAGGAACTTTGTGGAGCAAGAGAGGTCAGAAGAGGCTTCCTGGAAGAAGTGACAGCTAAGCCGGGAGGGTGAGTAAGATGTGGACGCACCAAGAGAAAGTCAGGGGAAAAGAGAATCCTGGGCAGAAAAGTCTCAAAAATCAGAAGGCAAAAGAGGAAGATGGGGTGATGAAGAGATTGAAGGGTGTTCTGAAGGACCACAGACTGTCGTCCAAGCGACTGTAGTTAACCCAACTGCAAGTGAGCTCTTCGGAAGTATGACACAACCTCTGGACACCAGCTTTTGGAAACCCAAACCTGTGACAAGATGGATGGTAACTATCTTTGATCCTGCCACTTTCTGTGCACGGTCTTAGCAACCAGAAAACTTCACCAGTAGGGCAGAAATGGTCTCTTCTTCACATCCTTTCTTCGCCCTGCCTCGTGTGAGACGCCATGGACCAACCATCAACATTCACTAGTGACTGCTGTTCAGGAGATTCTGAACACTAGTCTCGCTGTCAAAAAGAACAGAAAAATATATGCTGATGAAACAGTGATTTGATGAAAAGAAAGTACACTCAGGGCCTGAAAAGAGAGAGGAAGGAAGAAATGCTTTTCAAGAGTGCTCGAGAATCTGAATTTGCATTTGTTTGCTAGAACAAAGAGTTGGCTGATGAGTTAATGGACTGGTAATGATACTACACCTCTCATCAACACCTCTCAAGGGACCCCTACATAAAAATAAAGGTGCTTGCCCCAAGATCAAATACAGCCTGGAGAGTGAGCAAGATAAATGAGCACAGAGATGGGAGCGGGCGTCTTTGATTCTGTGTGAGTGAGCCATGAAAATAAAACTTCTGGGCCCACTCCATCTTAATCACACCAGGAGCTGAGTCGGCCTTTCATTGAGCTACCTCAGCCCCAATCACTGGTCAGCCAGTGGGGCATGTGCGTAGCTTGGCCCATGCAAGCAGATTCAACTCAAACTTCATGATAAATGATTTTCTTGTTAGGGTATGGACAGAGGGAGGGTGAGATGGATGGAGAGGGGGAGGGGCGCAGGCAGGCGCAGCACCGCCGGAGCCAGCAAGCCAGAGGCGCGCACTGGCAACCCAGAGATCCGAGTAAATGCAAAGAATTGCAACACACAGAGGTGAAAGAAGATAAGATTTATTTAAGAAAGCTTCACCCCCCACAGACAGGGTGTGGACCTACACTCTAGGTGAGTGTGGTGTCTTAGTCCCTCCAATCCCTGGCTTAAATCCTTTTCTTGGAGATGTTGCACTTGACTGCCGTGACTTCCTTATCAACCACCTGTGGATGTCTTGAAGATCCTGTGAGACAGAGACCCACTGATGTCTGCCCACATATCATAGCTCCTAGAGAAGGGCGTGACAAGGATTCTAATTCTCCTGCACCTTCCAGAATGACATTCCTTAGAGCTAGTGGAAGGTGCACCTCCCCTTATCTCCTAGGCATTCCCAGTGGGTAGCTTCGGGGGATCCTTGGCTTCCCTGTAGATAGCGCCCAATTTACTGTCATAACTTTTGCAATTACAAGTTTCATGACTTTTACAATTCTTGCCCAGTGCATGATGTCTTAGGCCTTGTAAATTCCCTTTATTCTAGGCAAGCTTGATTGCCACTATGAGATACCTCTGATACCTGGTACCAGGAAGTCTGTTTCTGAAAAGACGAAGTCGGCAAAGTTAATTTTACTTAAAGTGTGTATTTCTCCAAAAGCATAGCTTCTACTTTCTCATCATTGTATTAAGATTTAGGAAGAAGAGTAAAAAAATGCATTTCCTGCTCTCAGCCTGTCCTTTCATTTCTAACTACTGGAATCCTGTGTTATTTGGTGGTCTGCCCTAATGAAATCTTTTTCCTAAGGTTTCTCATAGGCAGAATGTTGGTGAAAGATGCCAAACTCTGTAAAATATTTAGGACGATTTATTCTGAGCCAAGTGTCAGTGACGTTAGGCCCGTGGCACCCATCCCCAGGAGGTCCTGAGAATGCGTGCCCACCGTGGTTGAATCACAGCTTGGTTATAGACATTTTAGGAGGACACAAGTTATAGGAAACCATAAATCCATACATGTGAGATGGACATCGGTTCAGTCTGGAATGGTGTGACATTTCCAAGTGGGGGCTTGCAGATTGTAAATGGATTCAAAAATTTTTCTGACTGCCAATTTGTAGCTCCTGTCTAAGGAATTTGGAAATCTGTAGAGGAGATGTCCTGTTGCAATGGGGGTAAAAAAAAACTCCAAGTTTCTTGATGTGTAGATGAAGTTGTGTAGGTGACAGACTTCAGAGAGAAGAGGTAAATGTTTTAAAAAGTGTCTGGAGTCCCCAAAAGATAGCTTTACAGGGTCATAAAATACTTTGATTTTCCTTCTCTATCTGTTATGTGATGTCATGCCAAAGACAGGTTGGAAAGTAAACCACATTAAAGAGTTAATTTTTTTTTAAAGCCAGGCCCCTTAGGAATTTTGCAGGGTAAAGAGAAACAATCAGTTTAATCATCAAAAACGACCCTTTCATTGAGCTGTTGTGGTCACCCATGGGTTGCACAGGACAGTGAGTTTGGGTCTGAAATATAGCCGCCTGATTTGAAGCTCCATGACTCATATGAGCTCTGCGTTCCAGAATCATTTTCCAGGAACCAGAGGTTCATTCTGTTCTCTCCCTTGGCTCGTTCACTCACGACTGTCTAGAAGGTGGTAAATTCTGAGTCGGTACTGCCTGCCCACATCTCCAAAGGCAGCTCAGCATCGCCCCCAGATAGTGTTCATCAAGCCTAGTGTTCATCAAGTCACGCAGACCAAAAACGTTGGCATTCTCATTGGCACGTCTTCACTTCCAGATATCCCTTCACTCCCCGCACCTGTTGAAGAAGCCCCTCTGTTGTTCTTATTTCCGGCGCCCCTCTGTCCGCTTTCTGGGTCTCAGACACCAGCCACTCTGGCCCAAGCCAGCTTCCTAACTGGTCTTCTTCAGCATCTCCCTCCTTTAATCTTTTCTCCACATTGTCACCTGTTAGGGCACTCTCCCAGCGGGGCCTCGAGAGGATTAGGCCAGGCCCACCGCGGGTGTGAGCGTCTGGTGTCTGATGCCTCATGGAAGTTGCAAAGAAGTGCACAGAAGTTACACTGGAAAATAGAGTTTATTTAAAAAGTAAATGAGAGAGAGAGAGAGAGAGGAGATTCATCTCCCCAAGGTAGGGGATGGGGCCAAAGCCAGGAAACACAGCGACAGTCGTAGCTCAAAGAGCACATGGCCATGCCAGAGTCTAGTAAGGCAATGGCGGCTGGCTACTTGAGGTCAAATGCTCTTAATCCTTCCCTTTGATGGGGGAAGGTCATTAAGGTGATTGGGTGGTGATCTGTTCCACGTCATTATGAAGGAACAGGTAAACACGTCAGCTGATGGACAGCAGGCAGGTGGGTGGGTTAGTCACATGATTGCTGCCATGGTGGCAGGATCTGTCTGTGTCATGAAGGTCACAAACAGCTGATTAGGTTAATTTGGGTCTTATGGGAAATACTTGAAATAGAAAAGCTAATTAGTACAAAACAAGCTGGGGAGGAGGGTTGAAAACAATTATCAATAGCTACCTCTAAGAAATCGGTTCTGAGCCGGGCTCGGTGGCTCAGCCTGTAATCCCGTGCCTTTGGGAGGCTGAGGTGAGTGGATTGCCTGAGCCCGCGGGTTCCAGACCTGCCTGGGCAGCCAGACCTCATCTCTACAATAAATCAAAAAATCAGCCAGGAGTGGTAGCGCATGCCTGTAACTCCAGCTACTCGGAAGGCTGAGGCGGAAGGATCGCCAGAGCCCAGCAGGTCGAGGCTGCGGTGGCCTGAAGCGGCCACTGCACTCCAGTCTGGGCGACAGAGTGAGACTCCAACTCAAAACAAACAAACAAAGAAACCGGTTCTGTCCTTGACCAGTGATTAGAGGGTAAGTTAAGTGAACCACCAGAAAAACATGAGATTTAGGCAATGTTAAGATGGCTGTTCATTGGCTATATTAAATCCATATTATGCCCTTTCACCACCTAAACATTTTTTCTATGTGTAAATCTGATTGTGTGACTCTGTCTTAAATCCTTTGAGTGGGTCTCAGTCTTTTTTTTTTTTTTTTTGAGTTGGAGTCTCATTCTGTCACCCAGACTGGAGTACAGTGGCAAGATCACCATGGTTTTTGCAGCCTCAGCCTTCTGGTCTCAGGAGATCCTTTGGCCTCAGCCTCCCAAGTAGCTGGGAGTATGGGTGTGCACAACCACACCCTGTTCATTTTTTGATTTTTGATTTTTTGTAGAGACGTGGTTTTGTTGTGTTGCCTTCAAGGCTGACCTTGAACTCCTGGACTCAGGGGATCCTCTTGCCTTGGCCTCCCAAAGTGCTGGGATTATAGATGTGAGCCTCAGTCTTTTTCAAAGATAAAATGGTGTCTTTGAAGGGGGCTTTCAAGTCTCTACCATGTTGGGTCATTTTCTGTACTTCCCAGCTCCTGGTGTTCAGCGTGTCCGCACCCACCAGCTCTTGGCTCCTGCCCATCTCTGCGGGACCCCTGACCTCATGCATTTCCCTATCCCAGCCATGCCTTCCCTGACCCTTCCCTGTCCAGGCCACAAGTCGGGTGATTTGCTCTTGGGCAAGGGGTGGGGGAGAGAGGGGGAGACTGTTCCTTCTGTGCTGAGCCTCTGCCCAGCTTGGGGTGACCCGTTCACTGGTGTCATTACTGTCTTCTTGTGTCTCCCGCACTAACAGGGACTTCACGTGGCTAGGGACTGTGTCTGGTTTTGCCATGGTGGCACCCTTAGCCACATCTGTGGTGGCTGTCACGACGTGGTGTTCTCTCATACTTGATAAGGGAATGAACGAATAGGAATCTCCTACAGAGAGAACCTTTGATGTCTCCACCAACATATCAGGATAACCTAAAATAGGCAGCTCTTGCGGGGGAGGAAGAGTATTTATTTGACGCCACAAAACAATTCTCACAGAAGAACACTGGCCCAAATCTTCGGGGACACATGCTGTAGAGAGGTAGGGTCTGGAGGAATAGCCCACCAGGTCTGTGATTAGTTCAGTGTTTCTTTTCCTGTGGATTATGATGAATGTCACAGGACTGCAGTTGTAATTGGCCCTGGTGTTTGAGCCTTACCTTTTATACTTACCAGTTTTCACGAGAGTAAATCTTGAATTCTAAAGCTGTCATCACAGTGGATGGTGAAACTGCAAATGACATCATGGCGAGCATGATGTGGAACATTTATGACTGAGCTTTTTGGTGTGTGTGCTTGACATGTCTCCTCTGCTTCGTGTAACCGGAACGCCTCGATAATTATAGGGCTGGTTATTTGTTAAAACAATTTCGACACACATTTCAGGAGGGAATTAGGTGCCATCGAATGATAGCCCGTGCTAGGCAGGAAATGATGAATGCATCGAGATTTGCTCCCGGCGATTCAGAACTAATCCTGGACGAATAATAAACTAGGTCTTCAGTTATGCCCACGGAGAATAAGTACATCCGCGGAGCCATTAGGACCTCTGAAACCACTACTACGCAAGACTAGGAGGGAAAAACAAAACAAAACTGGTTAATTTCCACATACCGTGATCACCTCAGGGGAAATTCAGTAGATTTTTAGGAAGATCACAAAGAAATTGAGCCCTGGTGTCCCGGAGTAAGCAGTGGTGTGTGTTTATGTGTGTTGGCCAAGGATGAATTCATAGCTGTATTTTAAGCCTTCATGTGAGCACATAACTTCCTTTGACAGTAATAGGAATTGAACACCTAGACAAAGGGGAAACGAACGCAAACCAGTCCCCTGCACAGAGTATACATGAGCTATGTAGAAGAAAGTGGAACCAGAGATTTGCTCGGTAACTCTAAGAGAAGGGAAACATCTTGAAACATTCATAAGCACCGCCTGTTAAAACCTGCAGGAGACTTAGAAATAGGACATGGCACACACGGGTTCATAATCCTCCCCTCAGCCCTCTTAATGCTGAGGAGTGGTACATCCTTTTCTGAGCAGTCTCATGTGACTGGAGAAATATCTGTTCCTGATTTTTATGCTTAGAACATCTTAAACACAAATGGGCATTTTTTCCCTCCTGAATTGGAGATACAAACCGACACAGCTAAATAAGAAAAGGTAATGCATTGGTTCAGCTTAGCTCCAGTTCACCACCAGTTTTGCCTTTCTAACATTTTAAATAGCAAGAAAATCCCTCCACTTATTTTCATACATCTGGCTGTGTCCAGGCCATAAAGAAAAACTTTAATTCATTTTGGCCCGATGTTGTCCATTTTGACTCACTTAGCAGGTCAAGGAAGGAGAGTGTGTTAGATTGATTTCTTTCCCCTATAAATTCTCCCAGTTGTCTGTTTCAGGGATTTATAGACATAAGTCCTACTTACATCCTTGGTTACCATATGCCCATACTTTTATCGTAATCTCAGAAAGGGAATGTTCTGAAATAAATCGAAGAGCGTCGCTCCCAGGTCAAGCTGATTAATAGAATCACCCGGGGGAGCTTTAAAAACATACAGATTCCTGGATTCTATCCTGTATCTACTGTTCTTTCCTTGGGAGAAATTCTGGTCCTGGGTGTAACTGCCCATTTAAGGCTTCTGTTTTCCTTGAGTGGTTCTGGAGAGTGAAGATGAAAAAATTCCAGGTTCAGCCAAATATGCTTGAAGAGGTTTATTCTGAGCCAAATGTGAGTGATCCGGCCCAAGAGGCAGCCCCAAGAAGTCTTGAGAGCATGTGTCAGGGATGGTGGAATTGCCATTTGGTTTATACATTTTTAGGGAGGAGAGAGTTAAAAAAAAAAAAATTACATCCATATATGTGAGATTTTCACTGGTTCGGCCCAGGAAGGGAGGGCATTTCCAAACAGGGGGTTTATGGGTTATAGGTGGATTAAAGATTTCTTGACTGGCAATTTGCTGGTTTTAAGAAATTCTGGAAATCAGTAGAGGAGATGTCTTATTGAGATAAGAGAGTGGAAAGGTAGATGAAGTCCTATATCTCTCAGAGGACAGATAGACCAGGCATGGTGACTCAAGCCTGTAATCCCAGCACTTTGGGAGGCCGAGGAGAGAGGATTGCCTGAGCCCAGGGGCTCGAGATCAGCCTAGGCAACTTGATGAGACCTTGTCTCTGAAAAAGGAAGAAGGAAAGAGAAAAGGATAGATAGACTTCAGAGAGTCTTACAGAGTTTGGGAGTCCCCCCAGACACAGCTTTGCAGAGTCATGAAATATTTTGATTTCCTTCTTTATCTGTTGTATAATATAGTGCCAGAGTCAGGGTGGAAACCAAACTTCAGCATACAGGGTAATAAAACCCCATCTGATGAGTCCTTATCAAGCCTGACTCCCCAAGCTTTTTAGTTAGGAATTTGGATAAGATAAAAAAAAAGGTCAGAGTTCAGTCCTTGGTAGCTCTTTCTCTGCAGAAACTGAGAAGCAGTTAATCTGATCTGCTTCCCCAAATCCAACGATCAGCTCTTCCATGAAAACAGCAATGACGACAGTAGCTTTTTTCTCCCTCTGAGAATCCCCTGGGCTAGTCAGAGGCATATAATTTAACACTTAATTGTTTTCTAATTGCTTCCGATCTATTCTGTTCCCTCACCCTATTATAAGCAGCTCAAGGGTGGAGATGGTGGCTGTCTCCCAATGCCTTTAACAAGGCTGGTTGCCTGGCTCACCATGGTAGTCCCAGAAGCCCCGGCTGGCATGAAATCGGCTCTCCAAGATTCTTCATTGAATTAATGAATTTGTTGATGGAATGGCTATTGGAACATGCAGTCAGAAAGTCAGCCTGAACACAAATGACCTCATGACATGCTCTATTCTATTCCATTCTATCAACATTCAGCAGATGGGTACCGAGGGCCTCCTGTGTACTGGGCACTGCCCTAGATGCTTGGGATACAGCAAGAAATGTCCTTTAGGGAGGCCCTAAGTGTGAACTCGAAAAGGTGGGTGACTCAAAAGCTTTTGATAATGGAATTGCTCTTCCTGGTCTGGAAATTTTGAAAAACAAGAGAGAGTGTTCCATCATAATCATGACTCGGAAGACTTAGGATGACCATTGAGTGTCTGTAATTGGGTTTTGCAAGGTTGTGGTTCCACATGGTCTGATGTACTAAACAGAACCACAACCAGTACTGGTGTTCTTCCCTTCCAGAATCGCCCTCACTATATTTTTAGAGCGATAGAAACCTCTGCGACTGGGCATTGTGGCTTCTATGATTTTTGAAGGTATTTCACGTTAAAAGTTTAGCTCTTGGGCAGCATGAACTAGACAGGCAAGTTTTGCCCGCTGGCCCTGGGTGTCACCTTTGATGTCTTCTCCTTTCATGACAGAATTCTAGAGTCAAGATGTCAAGACCTCATGCTAGGCAAGTTGATCTGAAGTCACCCAGGCCTTGGAGATTTGGTCTAAAGGAATGCTAGCATTGGTTTTGCAGAAACAACTCCTCTTTTTCTCTTCACAGTGACTTTGGTTTTGAAGCACACTGTGCACCTGTCCGTCCTTCCTCCCCTGTGTTTCATCAGCAAGTGTTGTCTTTCTGTCAGCGTAGGCATTTCAGTAACCCAATGCCACCCTTTCCTCAGCACACGGCGGCTTCAGCTCTGGCTTGCGGTAATTACCGGAATGAACTGATTGCCCGGAGAAGCAGTCCACGGAGATTCCTACTGCCAAGTAATTAGGGCCAGAGAAGTTCCACATACTATTAGTGTCACTTGGGGAACAGGATTTTACAAACATTGTGGCAGGCACTTGATCTGAAGTCCCATGTCTTTTTAAGCAGAAATGAACATCAGAGAAAGAGAGAAAGGGGGCGAGACACCAATGAGTAAACAGAAGGAGCAAAATTAATCCCCCAAAATGATACGCTGGAAAGGTGGACAGCTGCAAAGACAGTCCTAGGTTGGCGTAGTTTTCCATTTACCTGAGAAGACAACCAGGGTATTCATTTAAAGGATCAGATAGTTGCTTTGGCTCTGTCACTGTCCCCGAGTAAAGGGGGACACAGGAAGGCAAGCTTTGTAGCTAAATTGCTATCCGAATGACACCCCCAATTTGTCTCACGTTGGTTTCCCTGCCTTGAGAGTCATTTCCTCTAATGCGGTCCCCGGAGTCCTTGGCATGGAATCCACCTAATGGAACTCCCAGTGCTTTGTCTAAGTCATCGTCTTCAGGGGGCCAAGTCATTTTTCCTAGCAAAGGGTGTCTTGGTGAAGTTTTGGTAATTATCTGGAGGCATCAGTGAAATGGCATCAGTGTCAACAGAGGGCCTATCCCATGACATAGGGTGAGCTAGGGAGGGGAGACACAGGGAAATGACTTGTTTTCCACTACCCTGAGCAATACATATTTGAATATATCGATTTTCTGGTTTCCTTGAATAGAGGCGCCACTGCATGGTACCAAGGAAAAAGTCAGACCTGTCTCTGGATAAAGTCCAGCAGCATGGATTTCTGACCACATGTACGCCTGAGATTTCCTGATTTGATGTCATTAAAATTTCCAGGAAGAGAGACTATTACATGACAAACTAAATAAGATTTTGTTATACCTTTTTAAGACTCGAAGGTGAAACAAATCAGAAAAATAACATGGCAGTCTGCGCTGAGACTTTTGTTTGAGAAACTGGGTCATTCTAAGAGATCTCAAAAATCTTGGGCTATGGACTCTCAAATGGACTTTCATTGTCAATCTCTTTCTCGCCTTCATCATCTATATCTTCTCTCTCTCTCTCTCTTCTCTGTCATCAACATCATCTATCATCTGTCTCCATCTAAACTACCTGTGAGTATCTATCTATCATTTATCTATTATCTATTGTCATCATCACCCTCACCTATATCTTATCTCTCTCTTACCTATCACCAACGCATCATCTACCATCTTTCTATATCTAGACTATCTATCTATCTGTCTGTATATATCGTCATCATCTGTATCTTGTCTATTTCTTATCAGCTACATCATCATCTACCTATGTTTAATCTATCTGTCATCTCTCTCTCTCATCTGTCTGTCTGTTATTTACCCTCTGTTTATTCACCTATTTTTGTAGCGCTTGTTTCCAGGCAGCAAGCTGTCTCCCCAGGTTCTGGGAACTCTGCCTAGTGTCCTCATGTTGCATCAAAGAGCCCGGCATTGCTTTGTGACCCTTAACGTTGTCGCTCCAGGCGGTAACCTTGCTCATGGGGTGTAGACCTTCTGAGAACTCTAAGAGCTGAGACTCCACCCGTCAACACCTCAGTGGGAGTCGTGTTAGAATTGCCAGTTTGATGTGGTCAATAGAACTTGTCTGGGAACAACCTGTTAGTTCCCCCGCCTGAAAGCAAGTCTACTTGCAAAGTTGCTGCCAACAGGCTGCTCTGGGGGCAGTGTTAAGGGCAGCTGGCGATTCACTTGCAAGGGCCAGAGGGCAGCTTCTTGCAAAGGGTGGTCCTGGGATTGCAGGGAGTCAGAGGTAGGGGCAGACATGGTGTATGCCAATGGACTTCTACTCTGTCTTTACCCGGGCAGTGCCCACTGATTGCCCAAGCCGGGACATCACCTCACCTTTCCTTTCTTCCTTATTTTTTTTTTTTGTTGAGTTAGAGTCTCACTTTGTTGCCCAGGCTGGAGTACAGTAGCACAATCACAGCTCACCACAGCCTGGATTTCCTGGGCTCAGGTAATCTTTCCCCCTCAGCCTCCCAAGTAGCTGGGATTATAATCACGCACCATCACACCTGGCTAATTTTTTGACTTTTTTGTAGAGATGAGGTCTCACTATATTGCCTAGGCTGTTGTTGAACTCCTGAGCTCAAGCGATCTTTCTGCTTTGGCCTCCCCAGGTGTTGGGATTACAGGTGTGAACCACTACGCCTGACCTCCCCTCCCCATTTCTGTGGAAGGGCCGCCCTTCCCTGGTGCTTGCCTGGACACTTTGTGCTTGCCTTGGAATCACTGACTGACATGCTTGTCACCCCACCAGACCATGGACTCCCTCAGGATAGAGGCTGAGTCTGATTTATCCTTGTTCTTGACAACTAGTACAACGTGCAGGTCAGGGTGCCTAGCTTTTATTTAGTGTTTGCTGTGTGAAAAAACAAAGCCATTCACGGAAGGACACAAGGTGGTGGGGATATGGGACTCTGCTCTGACAGTCATTGCCTCATTGGTTTCAACATTTCCTCTTGCTCTCCCCATCTCTGATCCGTTCCCACCAACTATGCATGAACTCTGTCCCATAGCACAGCTGTCCCTGCTCTGGCTGGGGGAGGGGGAAAACACTGCTCTGCTGGGGGTAGGACAGGGCATTGCCACCCTTCAGCAGAGCAGAGACCAGGTCAAGACGTCAAACGAGCCTCTATGGAAGGCTCAGGACCAGTGGAAGGAAGCAGGCTTGGGGAATGTAGTCCCGGCCTCACCCTGGCATCTCCTCCTGGGCCAGCCTCCCAGTCCTGCCTCCAGGCAGCCATCATACACGTTTCCTCTGTGCCTCAGAATCAGGGACAACATGGAGAGACCTCTGGCTTCTGGGAGGGTCTCTCTTCATCACAGGCCTCTGTCCCTGTCCTGGGACTGGCGTTGCCCAGTAGGGTTCCCTGTGGAAAAACTGCCGGGGAAGGCCGGCTTCTCCCTCGGTCCATTCAGGCCTCCTGGGAGGCACATGCCAGGATGGGGTGAGACATGCAAGAGGTGTGTGTGTGGGGGGGGATTGGTGTGGAATGTGAAGGGGACAGGGGGAGGTGGAGGAGGGCAGAGCCTTCAAGAGGCAGCGTGGAAGGAGGGAGGGAAGGAGGCAGGGCTGGCTGTCAGAGCTGTGTGTCCACCAGGCTTCCGGGGACCCTCGAGCAAAGGAAGCCAGTCGGAGGTGTCCCATGATGCAGGAAGGCCAGCTCTGGCTTTACTGTCTTGCCATTGGCTAGAAGCTTCCTGGGGGAACAGGAGCCTCAGAGTCAAGGTCATGGAGGGTTTGGAGGCTGCTGGTCTCCCGCTCCCTGCAGCAGACTCTCCCGAGAGGGGAGCTGAACGCCCGCCACAGTCCACCCCTTGTGCTAGCCTGACCTGTTCTCCAAGCAGCCTGGGGAATATAGTTTCTGAGGGCCTTTCTTCTCGTAGGGAATCTAGGAGAGGAGGTCATGGGGAGAGATACCACTTCTTCCACTGCAACTGCTCTTGCAGTTCCACAGCTGGGCTCATTGCTTTTCTCTCACTCTGTATTTTAAAGTCATTTCTCCCTCAGCGGTTACCCTGATGGGTCCTGGTGGCTTTCCTGGTGGTGTGATCCACACTCTCACGCCTGAGGGTCCTTCTCAGGTCAGGGATGTGGCATGGGTTTCCCAAGGGACGCCCATTGGACCACCTGGGTTCCACACATATCCCCGCCTGCCCCGGTTGGATAAAAGCAGCCCCCTCTTTCCTGGTGGTAAGGATGAATCACTCCTGCCTAGAAGAAGATTCTTCTTGCCAACGGACCAAAGTGCCCTGATGGCAGCTGTACCAGAAACTTCAGTGGGACCCTTGTCATGGTCCCTAGCACCCTCTTTGGGGATAGGGTCTCTGAACTTGCAAAGCCCAGAGTTGTAGGGACAGGAAGCACCAAGTCCGCAGAGGGTCACTGGGAGTCATGGTGATCACAAATGATCACACACGCGATGGCTTAAGACAACACACATGTACTGCTTTAGATTTCAACATGAGTCTCTCTGGGCAATGGTCACGATGTCAGCAGGGCTATGTTTCTTTTGGAAGCTTTAGGGAAGAATCCGTTTTTCGGCCTTTTCCACCTTCTAGAGGTCACACACATTCCTTGACTCACAGCCCTCTTCTGCCATCCTTAAAGCCAGCGGTGCTGCAGCTTTCTGACGACTCTTTCACAGTCACACCTGCCTTGACCATAGCCAGAAACAGTTGTCCAATTTTAAGGCCCCACGTGACTAGATTGGGCCCACCCAGATCATCCAGGATAATCCCCCCGTCTCAAGATCCTTAATGTGATCCCACCGGCTAATTCCCTTTTGCTGCTTAGGTAGCGTGTTCACAAGTTCTGGGACTTGGGGCATGGACATCTTTGGGGGGACCTTTATTCTGACGACCATGTGGGGCAGGCAAGAGGCAGCCACATCATCGTCCCATGTGAGGAAGGTACTGGCTCTTACTGCAGAAGGGCGGGCCACGCCTGCGGGCTCTGAACATTCCAGGGACTGTGAAGCCAGGGTTCTAGAGGACATCCACTCAGTCGTCTCCAAGATCACTCAGTCATCTCTGAGCTTCAAGATCCCAGATTTTCCCAACAATGGCTCTGACCACAACGCAACCGATCGGCACTGGCTGAGCATTTTTTTTTTGAGTTGGAGTCTCACTCTGTCTCCCAGGCTGGAGTGCAGTGGCATGCTCAAGGCCACCCCAGTGTCGACCTGCAGGGCTCCAGCGATCCTTCCGCCTCAGGCTTCCAAGCAGCCGGAACTACAGGCACGTGCTACCACGCCTGGCTAATTTGTGATGTATTGTAGAGATGAGGTCTCGCCAAGTTGCCCGGGCGGGTCTCGAACCCGCGGGCTCAGGCAATCCACGCGCCTGGGCCTCTCAAAGCGCGGGATGACAGGCTGAGCCCCCGAGCCCGGCCTGGCTGAGCATTTAACTGTCTCTGGCGTCTGACCATGGCGTCAAGTCCTGAGTCGGTTCTTCAACGGAGGCATCCCTTCTTCCCATGCAGGAGACAAGGGTCTTTTTGTAAGCCACCAAAGAGCCCCCCAGCTTTTACCCTTGGCCTTTGGCTGTCCATTGTCCTCAGCAGCTCATCAACCCCCTGTGGGGTGTCAATGCCCAGCATGGGCAAGGCTGTCCCCTTTGCCCAGGGCATGTTCACAGGTTGCAGCCTATGAAATCCTCAGCACTTGCTCTATCGCTTTGAGCCAGGCCCCACCTTTCATTCCAGAAGGGATCTGACTCACCAACTGGGCAGTCAGGGCATTCGTCTCCAGTGTCACCTTATTATCTCTCTTCCCACCCTGCTCCTGGTACCCCTGTGCAAGGGGGATTCTCTGAGAAGCCATCACCAAGGGAGATGAGAGGAGTGAGAGATTTACTGGAGGGAAAGCCTGGGAAGGATTAAGAGGGGGAGCGGGACGAGGGTGGGACAGCCTGCAGACTATAGGGTGGCTCTGATACCTGGGGAGAGAGAGAGGGAAGGAAGGATGGGGCAGGTGAAGCTTCAGACTTCAGCATGTTGAGAGAGTCTTGGCCAGACCAGCTGGGGGACCCAAGCAAAGGGCATTCACTGGAGTGCCATGTGCTAGACAGCGATGGCCCCGCCCTGGGGCCCCTCTTGGGCTAGGAGCAGCCCAGGGGAAGTGTGACCACCTCCTGTCACTTATCCACATCCCTACAGCAGGTTCTCCTGAGGGGAACTGAATGGCACACTCCATCATCACCACACACCCAGAGAATTTTGGTCCACATCCACAGCCCGATGGCCCCGGGAGACATCTGCACAGCCGTGTCCCATAGGCCACTCTCCAAGTTCTGGGTTATTGGGCACTGGTGACTCTCTTGAGTCACAGCAGCAGCCCATCGGGCTGGGACTAGCAAGCTCAGTGCCATTCCTTCTCAGCCTCTCCTCATCAAAAGCTCAGATACGCCTGGGACTCACTCTTGCACTGAGATGACTTGTTTTCTAGTAAGTAATTTCACTGAAAGGAACCAGAAATTGATTAGAAGTTTTGATAGCTGAAAGGTACACCAGAAAACTTTGTTTAGTCCTCTCTTCCTGTGCTCATCTGTTTTGCATTGCTATAAAGGGATATCGGAGACTGGGTAATGTATACAGACAAGAGGTTTATTTTGCTCACAGTTCTGCCTGACACCAGTATTGGCTTGGCTTCTGGCAAGGCTTCAGAAGGCTTAGAATCGTGGCTGAAGGCAGAGAGGGAGCAGGCGTGTCACATGGTGAGAACGGAAGCAAGAGGACAAGGCAGTGGTGCCAGACTCTTTTGTCTATTTATTTACATTTTTATTCTTTTGAGTCAGGGTCTCGCTGGGTCACCCAGGCTGGAGTGCAGTGGCACGATCACAGTTCACCATAGCCTCAACCTCCTGGGCTCATGCAATTCTTCCATCTCAGTCTTCCAGCTAGCTGGGACTGCAGGTATGCACCATCACACCTGGCTAATTGAACTCTTTTAAACAATTAGTTCTCTAATATTTTAATTATTTTTTATTTTAAAGATGCCAGGTACAATTGAGGATTAGGTATACAAGTGGTCATCGTACAGGTAAAGTTTGGGGGCTCCCTTTGGTCTCCACTTCACCTAGTTTGAGATCAGGTATGCTTATTCATGTTATGTGCCCCCTACCCCCAGTGTCCCGCTACTACCAGTCCCTTTGAACAATCAGTTCTTAGGTGAACTCATAGAGCGAGAGCTCAGTCATTACCACGAGGATGGCACCAAGCCGTTCATGACGAATCTGCCCCGATCACCCAATCACCTCCCACTAGGCCCCACCTCTGACACTGGGGATCCTATTTCAACACGAGCTTTGGAGGGGACAACTGTTCAAACAATATCACCCCCCTCCACCATCAATCATGGTCCTCATGCATCAATCATGCAGGAAACAAATGGCATGCTCCTATTACAGCAATTTGTTGAGGGCTTATTTACCAACGCGTGGACAGAAGTTAGGAGAAACCACACTGGGTAGTGCACGCTCTGGGTTAGTAACAGCTGAGCTCTCATCATCCTTGGGTCCTGGACACGGAGGGAGGACAGAGTCACACAGAGAAGACCATCTTGCAAAGAGCGATGATCTTTGCATACGGGACACAGAGCGTCTGAGGCCACCCTCAGGGGTCTGAACTTGGGAACAAGGAGTGTGACCTCACTCTTTCCTCCTCTGATCTGCTGGGGCTCCCATGGGCCACACCCAGTCAGAGACCAGAAGGGAAGAGAGCCCCTAATGTGGTCCAGACAGGGGAGCGTCCTGGGGCAGAGAGTGGTACTGTGTGGATAGGGAGTGGGAGCACGGGCCAGCCCACCTCCTCATCTTATGAGTGAGGTGCCGTCCAAGGTCACACAAGTGACTGCACGAAGACATCTTTCACTCCTAGTCATCTTTCACTCCTCTACTCGGCACTCAGTAACTCTGTTCCCTGGCAGGCATTTTGAGGCTCTAAGGCCATTGAATGAAATAAGGTTTGGGAGCGGTGGCGGGTCTATTTCTCTCAATGTCATGGTCTCCTACTGCTGATAAATCATTGAGAAGTAAGCTACAGTTGTTATTTTGAGTAAGAACCTGCCTGTATTCATGATTGAGAGGTGCCAGGAAGGGTCAACCAACCCACTGAAGCCCGAATCTCATTATTTGAGTTCAGAATTGGATCTCAAAGGCTTTTTTTTTTTCATTTTTTCAGAGTCCCCTATGAAAATACACCTCCTAGCCTCCACCCTGAGATGGGCGAGCCCTTCCCTCCTTGGCTTTGAACCCTGGCTGCACTTGGGAATCAATCCTTGGCTTTCGAGGTCCCTGGGCCCACCCTCAAAGAGCCTGTTTAATGGACTGGGGGGTCCCAGGCTGCTGCATGTTTTAGTCTTGCCAACAGCCAGGGGCGAGAGCAGGGGAGTCACTGCCTGAGACCTTCATTGCTTGAGTTTGTTGGCGAAGAGTCAGCTACGAGCAGAACTGGGGCCAGGGTGGAGGTCAACGTTGAGAAGAGAGACTGGGAGACCAAACACCTTGTTAGAGGATGGATGGTTGTCCTTCCAGAACGCACATCGAAATGTGATGCCCAATGCCGGAGGAGGTGTTTGTCGTGGGGGCCGGTCCCTGAGAATGGCTGGCTGCCTTTCCCTATGACAGGTGACTCAAGTTTCGGGTCTGTCGGTCCCCTCAGAGCTGGTTGTTTACAGGAGCCCGGCACCTCTTGTCCCTCTCGCATCTGCTCTGACATGTCCCTCCTTGCCTTCTGATGCAAGTAAAAGTTTTCTGAGGACTCACCGTAAGCCAAGCAGATGCCATCGCCATGCAGAGCCATGGGCCAGATAAATCTCTCTCCTTTAGAAACGACCCAGCCTCGGGGTTCCCTTTAAAGCAACAGACATGGACGAATACAGACCTTTGCAGTTTTTTCCAGGCCTGGCCACACTGGGGTGGGGGAGATACCTGGGTCAGAGGACTCCTGTCTGTCGGAAAGCAGGCTGTGCATAGGGTGTGCACACAGCGACCTCTTAGGAGGAAGCTGCCCTTTGGAGCAGGGCACATCTGGGGTGAGGAGAGGGGGATACCCCCAGCCTACAAGTACAGGGCTGGTCCTGTCTTTAGTGACCATTTTAAAATTTTATTCTATTTTTTTTGGAGAGAGTGTCTCAATATTTTGCCCAGGCTGGTCTCAAACTCCTGACTGCAAGCAATCCTCCCACTTCGGCCTCCCAAAGCACTGGGATTACAGGTGTAGAGCCATCACTCCAGCCCTCTGTACAGATTTGATGTTTTGTTCTTCAGGGATGCTCGGCATTAATTTTGATTTGCACGAAAGTATCATTTATGGTGATGACTGAGTTTTCTGGCGCTCCTTTCAATGTCTTGGGGGAAGTGGGGAGGCTCAGCTCATCACCCAGGAAGTGGCTTTAGTGGCTTTTCTCCAGGGAAGGGGAAGTGGCAGTTCATCTCAGTGCTGTTGGCTGCAGCTTATGGTTATGGAGATGGGCTTTGTTTACCATGGGACATGGGACGGACTTGGATTTGAGCCTGGGGCTGCAGCTGTGTGACCTTGGGCTGGTCGCTCCCCTCTCTGAACCTCAGTTTCATTTCCCGGGAAAATACATCCCTTTGTGGAAGGGCCGCCTTGAGGGTGACATTCAGGAATCAGATGTCCCCGGAATGCCCAGTGTAGAATGTAGGGCAGAGTAAGCATCTCACGAGGGGCTGCTACCCCCATCCCCAAGGCCCACGCCTGCCCCCACGGCCGCGCCCACCCCCATGTTCCCCATGGCAATGTCCACACCTGTGCTCGGG
>NW_007246649.1:250611-284553 GCF_000164805.1 Carlito syrichta | reverse complement strand
CCGCCCCCTTTCATCTGCCAGCTCCTGTGCCCCCGGCCCGCCGCCTCCCTGGGCTCCCCGACACCCTCGTCCCGCTCCCAGCGTCCCGTCCCCATAGTGCACAGAGGCCCCTTTGTCTCCAGCCCACACCTGACTACGGCACAGCGAGGTGGTGACAGCGCCGCTGGCGCGCCGCCAGCCTTCTCAGCCCGCACCACGTTAGTCATGCCCCTTCCAGAAAGGGCTTCCTCATAAACCCTCCAGGGCCTGGGTGGCCCTGGGCGGCCCCAGCGGCTGTTTCTCATTTCCTTTTCATGCTGATTTTTAAACAAGGCTGCTTTTGGGTGCCAGAGACCCACTGGGCCAGCCTTGGGCTCGCTCCCTGGCGCTCTGCTGGAGGGGACTGTCCCCACCTTGGCCCTTGCCGAGTTGGACACAGAGCTGGTGTGAGCGCTGGGGCGGAGGGTTCAGACACGAAGACAAATTTGCCAGGTTCCTCTGGCCAGCTGGGAGGAGCGCCTGTTCCCCAGAGCTGGGTGTGCCCATCACGGGCACCCTGGCCCTCCCAGACCCAGGCTACCCTAGGTGGGCATCCGAGGGAGGCAGGGATCATGGCTGCCACGGAGGTAAGCCATCTCCCCAGCTGCTGGGATGTAACAGCCCTGCACCCTGGCCTGCTTCCCCAAAACTCCGGAGCACCACACTGACGGTGGTGGCTGACATTGGGGAGATCCTGGCCCTTAGGAGCTTCTGCATTTGGGGAACTCTGGTACTGGACAGTCTGGCACTGGGGGTTCCCTGTCAGTGAGGGCTCCTGGCATCGAGGACCCCCCAGCATTGAGGAACTCCTAGCACTGGGAGGGGGCGTCCCTGGCACTTTGAAGCCAAGTTGTTGGTACAACTGACTCAGAGCTGGCTGGGGCGGTCTTTGGAGCCGTCCACACAGATGTGTGTGCTTTTCTCCCCAGGCATGTGGTCGGATTGCATTTTCTTGTCATGTTGCTCTTGAATGTTTTTTTTTTGAGTGGAAGTGACCATGCTGCTTCTGAGCAATGTGTTGGCAAAGCCCAAGCCTTGCTTTGCAATGTGACTTCCCTTTGCCATGGCAACTAGCAGTGTCCTAGATGGTGGCCTCCCTGTCCTGTCCCCCACCCTCATCAGCCTGGGGTGAGGACAACAAGCCGCTGACTCGAGGTTGTTTGTGCCCTCGATAACCCAGCCTGTCCTGATCTCTGCACAACCGGCCCTCCCAGCTCCGTGCAGATTTTTTTTTTTTGATTGTACAGATGGAAGTCTCTGCAGTGGGTCAGAGGGGCACCCTGAGTGTGTGGCAGCCATGTCTCTCCGTCTGCTGACGTCTTGCCTGTCTTAAAAATTTTGATGAAATACTATTAACACCATGAAGCTTTCTATAAATAGGGCAGGCAAGGCTTAGTTCGCAAAAAACCCAGAACGCACAGCTAAATTTGAATTTCAGATAAACAATGCTAAACAACGTATAGTATTGTGAATATAAACAGTGTTTGTGCCATACTTATACTAAAACATGCATTAAACAATCCATAATTCAAATTTAACTGGGTGTCTTGTATTTTATCAGGCAATCCTACCTACCATAGTATTTATTTTTTTGGAGACAAGGTCTCACTTTGCGACCAGGCTGGAGTGCAGTGGTGTGATCATAGCTCACTGCAGCCATGAACACCCAGAGTCAAGTGATTCTCCCTTGTCAGCCTCCTGTCTCAACTTCTCAAGTAGCTGGGACTACAGGCATGTGCCACTGTGCCTGGCTAATTTTTAAAAGATTTATTATTATTATTATTTTTGTAGAGATGGGAGTCTCACTATCTTGCCCAGGCTAGTCTTGAACTCCTGGCCTCAAGCAATCCTCTAGCCTCAGCCTCCCAATGCTCCAGGATTACAGACGTGAGCAACCATGCCTGGTCTACCATAGCTTTTTAACTGTACTGATCACTTTCTACACGGTATTGTAATAATTATTCCTCCATCTGATCTGAACCTTTGGACTCTGGGCTTCTTGTGGGTGCCCCCATGAATCTCACGCACCTATATGTCTTCCACAGCACCCAGCCAGAGACCCTCACATAGCCCAGGTGTTAACCTGAGGAAAAAGTTGGATTCGGTGAGGCAGAAGACTTTTAGCGTTGCACCAAGAAAAAATCGAAAGTGCAAAGGATTAGACACATGTGCCCTTTTCTGTTTTCCCGCTTCCCTCCAAACGTTGGTTGAGTCTGTTTTCTTACCTCCCGCCATCTTTGACGTCAGCCCAGCCAAGCAGCTGAAATGAAGAGCCTGGCTCCTTTCCAGGCTGTGATCATCATCTCCCAGCAGACTCTCTGCTTGTTCTTGCATCCCGGGGGTGGGAGATGCATTGTCCTGGAAAGTGAGCACTTCGCAGAGAGTCATTGCGCCGGGGCCTCCCTGACCTCCAGCCCGTAGATGAATTTTCCCGCAGACACTGGCTTTGCTAAGGAGCTTAGGGAGCAAAGCTGTCAGTGACTTCAATGGCAGCTGCCGGGTCCAGCGTCCTTGGGGGTGGCACATGCCGTACTTTTGACCTCAGACACCCTCCTTGGGAGCCGTCAAGGTCCCTACCCGTTGGGCTTCATCCAGTTCCTGCTTTATGGCCTTTGAAAAGCATCCACATCCCTAGAGCAGATGTTCCTCGCCCCTTACTGCCAAGACACGGGTAACGAAGTTTCTATTCATTCTCCCATCACAGAAGCCAGCACTGGGCTTCCCTCCCCAAGACCCCATAGGCAGCCGTGTTCTCCCCGAAGTCCCGGACTATCGTGGGGAAAGCAGAAACAAATCGGATGTTCAGAATTGCACGAAACTTTAGATGACTGCCTCCAGCGGTGAACCGTGTGCCTCTGACTCGACTCAGAGGAGGAAGCTTTCGTGGAAGTTCATGCGGCCTGTGAGCTTTTCTGTGTTTCAATATTTACCCCAGCTTCCTCCCCGTTCAGCTGTCTCCCATCTCCATGGCAACCTGCATCCCAGAATACGTGGAGAGAGCCGTGATCACCAGAACTGGGCTGGGGGTGCTCTTTGGTGTTTCTTTGGGGAAGTTGCTTACCTTTTCGGGGGGAGGCTTGAGATATGGCACCCACGTTTAGCCCCCCAAATGGATCCAGATGGCTCTGTCAGCTCCCAACACTCTTGGCACTTGGGTTCCCCAGCAGTCAGCATCCTTGCATCCCGCATGCGTAGACACCACAGAAACACACAGCCTGCAAAGAGAACCTCGGAAGGGGGGACTTGGCTCAGACATGCCACATGCACACGGACTCTCTTTTTCTCTCTCACATACCCTGTAACACTGTCAGAGATGTACAAGCAGTGACAATGTCAGGCAGCTCGTAGAATGAGCACAAAGCCACATCCCAGAGGAACCAAAGGTTCTATCTAGTCAAAGGACCCGAATGGGCCTGGGTGGGCTTCCTCTGCAGGGCAGACACCATCCCCTCTGCACCAAGGCTCAGGGATGGTACTTAGGGGGACCCTGCACTACACAGCAGGGGGAACCACTCGGTCCTAAGGCCGCCCACCCCTAAGGGCAGAGACAGAACTGCTTTCGGTGCTTGTGGTCACCCCAGCCCCAGCACAGTCCCTGGCATGCAGCACACCTGAGTGAATGAGTGAGTGAGTGATGAAGAAATTAATGTTGTGCACTTTCACCAATGCTCTTTTCCTTCTTGGGCTCACCTTTCCCCCCACCTTGGAACAGGAGTGGTTTTGGAAGTTGAGATTAGGATGTGAGTCCAGAGAAAGGCTTCAAGGGTGGCCCTGCCTTTGTTTGGCATGCCAGAGTACACCCGGACTCCTGTTGTTTTTCTTTTTACGAGTCAGGGTCTCACTCTGACCCTCAGGCTGGAAGGCAGTGGCACAATCACGGCACAAGGCAGCCTCTACCTCCTGGGCTCAGGGGATCCTCCTGCCACAGCCTCCCAAGTAGCTGGGACTACAGGCACGTGCTGCCACGCTTGGCTAATTTTTAATTTTTTTTTTTTGGTAGAGACCAGGTCTCGCTATGTTGCCTAGGCTGGGCTCAAGCAATCCTCCTGCCTCAGCCTCCCAAAGTGCTGGGATTGTAGGTGTGAGCCACCGTACCTGGTCATTTCTTTTGAATTCCCATTTTCTTTTTGCTTCTGCAGACATTCCTTTATCTCTGTCCAGGGTCAACCCAAGCATAGGACAATCACCCTTGATATCCTGCAGCATCTTCCTTTCCCAGTCCCATGATCAGATACATTAGAAATTTCTCCTGGAAATTGAAGGCAAAAGGCAAGAGGGCCTGAATCAGACGGTTGTGCCAAAGCGTCATGCTTCAGACAGCCAAAACGTGAATATTATGCCTTCTGTGCTCCAGAATTCTCTTGGCCATTTCCCCAACTCCTGGGCTGGCCTCTCACCACGTCACCCCTCGCCCCCCTGCTCCTCTTCCAATTTCTCCCCGTCTCAAACTCCTATCCTCATGAAGCTGTGACCAGGAGGAGCATCTGGACCCAGTCACGCTCTGTGTCTTGACCTTGGTGATGGTTGCATGTGTGTTTGCTTTACGATTGTTCTTTAAATTGAACACACAAGAATACATTCTTCTTTATGTACAATAGATCTTATATTAAGGAAGACGGGGGAAACATTCCTGTTCATTTCTTTTTTTAATTTATTTTTATTTTTATTTTTGAGTTGGAGTCTCACTCCGTCGCCCAGACTAGAGTGTAGTGGCACGCTCCCGGCCACCGCAGCCTCGACCTGCTGGACTCCGGCGATCCTTCCACCTCAACTTTCCAAGTAGCCGGGACTACAGGCGCGCGCTACCACGCCCGGCTAATTTTTGATTTATTATAGAGATGAGGTGTCGCCAAGTTGCCCAGGCGGGTCTCGAACCCGCGGGCTCAGGCAATCCACTCACCTTGGCCTCCCAAAGTGGGGAATTACAGGCTGAGCCACTGAGCCTGGCTCCTGTTCATTTCTTATATGCTGTGGTTCAGCTGTCTCTTGTTTATTTCCTTCTAACTACGTCCTCAGAGGTAAACTGTTTCAAAGAAGTTTACATGTTCTCACATGTCATTAAACAATTATCGTAATACTATAAGAAAGGGATTGGCAGTAGTGGGAAACTGCCGGGGTAGGGGGGGGTCACACCTCATCAACAAGGGTACCTGCCTAATGAACATTTGAATACCTAACGTTCTCACTCTCTGGGTTTTAAGTGCACCCACCACCCCCACCTGAGCACAAAGTTCCCTATAGGTGATTTTTCGTCCCTCCACCCCTTTCCCTTCCCCTTTCAAGTCTCTGTTGTCCCTGACACCATCTCGATGTCTTTGCAGATCTTTAGCTTAGCTCCCATTATAAGTGAGAACATGCAGTGTTTGGTTTTCCTGTGCCTGCACTGTTCACTTAGGACGATGTTCTCCAATTTCATGCAAGTTGTTTTCATTCTTTTGATGGCTGAGTAGTGTTCCGTGGTGTACACAGACCACATTTTCATGACCCACTGATCTTTGCAATTGGTTCCACATCTTTGCAATGGTGAATCATGCTGCAATGAACACGTGGGTACTGGTGTTTTTTTAATATAATGGCTTCTGATCCTTTGGGGAGATACCTGGTAGTGGGATTGCCAGATCCAATGGTAGATCTATTTTTAGTTCTTTGAGAAATCTCCATGCCGATTTCCAAGGAGATTGCACTAACTTACATTCCCAGCAACAATGAAGATAGGGTAAACTTGCTTAGGAGGATTGCCACCACTTAGTTTGAGAAGTGCCCGGGTCCAACATGGCCAGAATATAGCGTGTGAGGGACAGGTGGCAGGGGAGGAAGGTGGCAAGGTCAAGGGGCCCCCACCTGGAGGGCCTTGCAGGGCAGGCCAAGGCAGGAGCATCTTGTATCAGAGGCGGGGGAGCTATGGGTTTAAGCAGAGGTGTGAACAATCAGACTGGATCCAAAGTTCCTGTGGGGTGAGCTTGGAGCCCAGGAGGCCAGTTTTGAGGGTGGCAGTGAGGTCGGGCAGGAGACTAAATATGAACAGGGCAAGTGGGTGGAGAGAAAGGGGGACAGGGGGCATTCCTTCAGACAGAGGCTCCAGGACTCCCTGGCTGCTTGGCTGGGGCACGAAAGGCAGAGAGGAGTCTGAGCTATGGTTGCATTTCAAGCTTGAGTGCCTGTACAGTGTCCTGTGGCTCTCAGTGATGGAGCACGTGGGAGGGAGGCTGACCACGCGGGACTGTGCTCCCAGGAGTGCCCACACGTGGGATGCTGAGCAAACTGAGACCGGAGGCTCTTCTTCAGAGCCCAAGGCAAAGGGTGCACAGACTTCTAGCTCCTGGGGACCCGAGGTCTTCCTCTGGCTTGTTAAAATGGCGGCCAGGTCATCCCAATCCTTGGTCTCTGTGGGTGGTGAACTCCTCATCTGTGAGTATCACCATCCTGGGCAGGGATGAGCTTGGGAAGGGGGAAGAAAAGAGAGGAGGAATAAAAGGGGACTGAGGGAGTTGGGGCACAGGAAAGCAACAGGGGATAGCAAAGGAGATAGGAGATGGGTGGATGGGTGGAGGGTTGCATGGGAGGTCAACCACTCTGGGTGCCATGGGGAACAACCCTTTCTTCAGAGCGTTCATTCATCCATTCTTCATTCATTCATTCATTCATTTACTCACTCATTCATTTATTCAGGAAGTACTGCTTAAGTGCCTGTTAGGAGCATGCTCTGTGCACAGGCTCAGTGGGCATTCTCTGGTGAACAAGTCAGACACGATCCTACCCAGGAGGAATTTGCAATCTGGTGGGCGAGGTGGATAATGAACAAATGAATGCAGACTCAAGAAGTAATGACTATAAATCGTGAAAAGGTCTGTGAAGGAAGAATAAAGAGGGCTGCGAGAGAACGCCAAGCTGGGCTGGATGCAGGAATGTGTCTGTGGTGGTGCGTGTGTGATCCTGGAAGACAGAGTCAGGGAAGACTTCTTCACGGGAGGATGAAAAGCAGACTGCGTGAGTCCGAATAGGCTGTAACAACCAACCCCAGATCTCGGCGGTGTCACATAATGCAATTCTACTTCTCTCTCTCATGAGCCGGCCGAGTGTCTGGGCTGCTCTTCAGGACAGCTGCTGGCCAGATGTGGCTCTGCGTTCCAGGAGGCTTTGATCTCACAGCACCGTGTTAATGTGTCTCCCAGCAGCACGACAGCAGGGAGAGAGCATGGAGAAATGCACTGCAACGCACAAACGCCCCTGCTAGGGAGTGACACATGTTCCTTTGTTGACATCTCTCTGACCACAGAAAACCCCATGCCATGCCTAATTTCAAGGGGACATGAGCCCCAAGGGAGAGAGAGAACCAGGATTCTTGGTGAGTGCTAGTAATATCTACCACATGGGCCGAGGGGGAGACGGCGTTCCAGGCAGGAAGCAATCTCAGGAGGTGTGGGGTGGTGGGAGGGGTGAGTAAAGGGAGTGCAGGGATAGTGGTTGGGACTCAGATCTTGCACAGGAAGGATTATGAAAAGATAGTTTGGGATGTGGTGTGAAGAAACGGATGGGGAGGTTACCAAAATAGGCCAGGCTAGTTAGTGGTGGTGCTGGCTGGGGCCTGGGTCAGTGGAGATGGAGAAATACGATGCGACTGAGATATATCTTGGTGGTAGAATCGAAGGGGTTGGGTGGTGGGTTGGAATGGATGGATAAGGGTTGGGGATGGCAGCACATTTTCTGGATTGAGCAACTTAATAGAGAGCCATGCCATGAGTGGAGGCAGGGAGGCTGAGGGAGGATTAGTGGGGGGTGTGTGTGTGTGTGTGCGCGCGCACATGTGTAAGAGGGAGAGCTCTAGGGTTCAGTTCTCTGCAGTACACTTAGAGACACCTAGGAAACACCGCAGCAAGAATGTCAGGGGGTAGCTGGATATGATGCAGGATCTCAATGGTAACACTCTTAGATGAACTCAAGCCACACTGTTGCAATTACAGGGAAGAAGACCCAAGGCAACAAGGCTGGACTCTTTTCTCTCCTTAAGTACAAATGTAACTGTTTGAAAATCTAGCATATTAGTAAAAAATTAGAGGCAGAGTAAGGAGCAGGACAGAAGATGCCACTGAAAAGTGTTTGTTGCTCACAGTTCCTGAGAGAAGGAGGCATGCTATGCTATGGGGGGCCTCAAGGGGGAGCACTAGGGGGTGGTCAGAGGCAGAGGGACAGCCAACCAGGGTAAGCAGGCTTCGGACTGGCTAGTTCCATGACTTTTAGTGGGCTTTGGGGCACGGTGTCTTACCATAGTTGCATGGTCTTTGGCCCTGGAGTGATTAGGGCAGGTGAACGGTAGCCCACAGTGGGAGAATTCAGTAGAGGAGGTGGTTTAGGTATGGGCGCTGGATTGATCGGTTTATGTTTGAAAAGCACGTTCCTGAATGAGTTGTTTAAGATTTCTAGGACTTTGCAAGCCCTGGAAGGGTCAGCAAAGCCCCAGGGATCAAAGCATCAGAAAATAAAAGATATAGGTCTTTTCTGTCACCCTGTGTGACTGATTCCCACACTGTGCACCTCAAAGTGGCCTAAACCCCAGCAATCCTCAGACGAGAGATGTGTAATGATATTTTATTGTATTTATTTATTTTTCTTATTTAATTATTATTATTATTTTTTGAGTTGGAGGCTCACTCCATCACCCAGGCTGGAGTGCAGTGGCACACTCACAGCCACCCCAGCATCGACCTGCTGGACTCTGGTGATCCTTCTGCCTCAGCTTTCCAAATAGTCAGAACTACAAGTGTGCACTACCACGCAAGGTTATTTTTTTAAAAAGATGTATTGTAGAGACGAGGTCTCGCCAAGTTGCTGAACCTGATCTTGAACCTGTGGACTCGGGGAATCCTCTCGCCTCTGAAACAGGGACTGAGCACTTAATTCACAGACACTGACACCAAAAGTACAAGTTATAAAAAGGAGAGGTTTATTAACCAAGAACCAGCCGGCGGCCACTTGTCTGCTGGATATGCCAGTCCCACAGCAAGGGCCCCCATTTGCTGTAGGGGATTGCTTAAATGGGGCAAAACCACATTGGAACTTTCCAAGTGGGCCAAACCGCAACATCCTGGAGGCCTAGGTACTTTTCAAGCAATGCAAGTGGGGTTCACAGAAGAGAAAAAAAAGCTGTTAAACAGTTTAACCTAGCCAGCAGATGCTGTTGCCAGTTTCCAGGAAGGGAACTTTTATAACTGTGCCAAGGCTGAGTACATGCTTAACTGTGCAAAGGCTGAGTTTATGCTTAGTCTAATTTCTGACGTTGTAGATGTCTTTTTAAGCCCCCTTCCACAGCCTCGGCCTCCCAAAATGCTGGGATTACAGGCTTGAGCCACCACGCCTGGCATATCTTTTTATTTTTTAAAAACTTTTAATTTTTTTATTTTAAAGATGTGGGGTACAATTCAGGATTAGGTACACAAATGTTCATCATGCAGGTACCCTTGTTGATGAGGTGTGGCCCCCCAGGGCAGATTCCCACTACTGCCAATCCTCTTCTTATAGAACTACGATAATTGTTCAAGGTCCATTTATGAGTGAGAACATGTGATACTCAGTTCTTTGTTTCTGTGATAGATCATTCAGTATTATAGACTCTAAATCCATCCAGGTTGCAGCATGTTCACAATAGTAAGAACAAGGAACCAACCATGCTGCCCAACAAAAGAGGATGGGATTTTTAAATGTGGTATATATATACAATGGAATATTATGCTGCCATGAAGAACAGCAACCTGAATGGACTTAAGAGTGTAAAGACATTTTAAAAGCTTTTGTGGCGATGTGTGCTGGTCACACAGACACTTAACACTCAGCACACTTGTTAGTCATCTGCTCCAGGAGCTGCATAAACTGAGAGTGCTGTGAAGAATAACATCTTTTGCCTCTGATCCAGTGGTCTCGTGTCTTCTTCCAGCCTCCATGAAACTTGTTAGCTTGCAGGTGGGGTAAAAGCTCAGACTTCCCCATAGATCTTAACACAAGAACCCAGCTACTGCATTCAAATATGAATAGCATATTTTATAAAGTAACCATAAGTCCTGGGAATGGGGTTACCTTGAGCTTAAGTGAGAGAGATACCTGGCAATGAACATGGATGGCCGTTTTAATGAAGGAGACCAGCTTCTACTTAATTTGGATCTTAGGCTGTTGGACATTCACCCAAGATGACATGCAACTGAATGAAAGAAAGAACCACAGTGAGGTTAGGACACTCCCCCTTTTAGGATTTCTTTCTTTTTTTTTGAGTTGGAGTCTTATTCTGTCACCGCAGCCTCGACCTGCTAGGCTCAGGCGATCTGTCCACCTCAGCCTTCCAAGTAGGTGGAACTACAAGCATGCGCCACCATACCCGGCTAATTTTTTGATTTATTGGAGAGATGAGGTCTTGCCAAGTTGCTCAGGTTGGTCTCGAACCCACAGACTCAGGCAACCCTCTTGCCTTGGCCTCCTAAAGTGCTGGGATTATAGGCGTGAGCCACTACGCCCGGTCCCTTTTAGCATTTCTTATGATTATAATATTCCCGGCAAACTGGGGATTGGTTTGAAAAATGAAAACTCCTGGAAGGGGTCACACTGGAAAGGGAAAACTTAAAATTAGGAGCGATCTGTGGGGTGATTTTCCTGAGAGGAAAACATACTTTGCACTCATGGCTGTCTTCCCAGGGAGTTCATAGCGGACCATGTATGGCAGTCAGCCTCAAGCCCAGGGGATGTCTGACCCCCCTTTCACCTGGGCAGGTGTCGGATGGGTGGAGAATGGGGCAGCCCTGAGGCCAGAGTCCCACCCTCAGCCCGTCTGCCTGAAATCCCAGCGACTCTGTCCCTTCGTCCGCCAGGGGCGCACCTGACGCGCTGTTAACCTCAGAGCAGAACGCGTACATCTCCTGACTTCCTTTCATCTCTTTCGAGCACAGTGCGGTGGCACCTGTGTTCAATTTGAGCCCCAGCATCTGCCCTTAGCCACAGGTCCCCAGCATCTCCGTGGGATTTCATGATGGGGAGGGGGAAACAAGCTCCACGTGAAGGATGATTCACTCTCTCCTTTGAGAATCTCCATCTCAAACCTGCCAGGGAATGGGGTCTTGATGGAGCTAAGTGGGAAGCTGAGTATTTGTACAGACATGGTTGTTTAAAATCTTTGCCTCTGGGGGAAAAAAAAAAAGCCCAAGCTAACCCCAAGCAAAAGCCCTGCCAAGCTGCACCGTAGCCCTCCTTTAACTGATTGTCAGGGGTCAGAGTTGAAAATGCAAAGGGAAGAATTGCTGTTCTATGCGGACTTTTAGGACATGACAAAAACCATACACCACGGGAAGGGCCCTGTTAGGGCCGGAAATGCTCACATTTTGCCAGTGGGTGCCTGCCCTCGACGCTGGGCTCTGTCGTCCCTCTGCTGACCTTCCCGGCTGGCTGTGTCCCCGTCCTGGGTCTCCTCCTTGCTCAGATACTTAGGAATGGCCTCCCCTGCCTCTTTCTTATCACTTTTCCAATTTCTGTGGCTCTGATTCTGCCCCTTTGTCCTTCCTCTCTCGCGATCGTCTGTGATCTGGTTTGAGTTCTTTGTGCACCCGTGTATACGTGTGAGCTATTTAAAAAAATATTTTAACACAATGCAGGGACCAAAAAGTCCTAGCTATTGCTTCAGAATCAGAATTGTATGTCCTTCTGCGACAAACCCATCCAGTATTAACAGACTCATTTTACAGAGGAAGGACTGAGGCTCACAGAGGCGAGGAACTCGCTCAGGATGACACGGGTGGCGCAATGTGGAGTGTGGCCTCCTCTGTTCGTGCTGTTCATCACGTCGGAGTGTGCCCGGCTAAGGGGGCCTTGAGCAGCGGGAGGAGCTTGGACTTTGAAGGCAGCAGGCTCGTGTTTGTCACTCGGCTCCCTCATGTCCTGGCTCTGTGGCTTAAACTCCCTGGGAGTCACAGGAGTGGCTCTCAGAGGGTTGTTGTGAGGGTTAAAAGTGAGGCTGAGGCCGGGCTCGGTGGCTCAGCCTGTCAACCCAGCACTTTGGGAGGCCGAGGCGAGTGGGTTGCCTGAGCCCATGGGTTCGCGACCCACCCGGGCAACTTGGCGAGACCTCGTCTGTACAATAAATAAAAAATGAGCCGGGTGTGGTAGCGCGCACCTGTAGTTCCGGCTACTTGGGAGGCTGAGGCGGAAGGATCGTGGAGCCCAACAGGTCGAGGCTGCGGTGTCTGGGAGCGTGCCACTGCACTCCAGTCTGGGCGATGGAGTGAGACTCTGACTCAAAAAAAAAAGTAAGGATGGCAGGGAAAGGTTCTGTGTCTGGCACATAATACATGCTCAATTAATGCAGCCAGGCCTGAAAGCTTGGAGCCATTCTTGAGTCTTTTCTTTGCCTCTCACCCCACCCCTAATCCATCCACAGGTCCTGTCAGCTCTACCTTCCAACATACCCAAACCTCATCCCTTCTCATCACCTCCTCTCAATCTAGGCAGTCATCATCTCTCACCAGATGACCAAGACTTCCAGCTGGCCATGGGTTTCCCCTCTTGCCCCCTTCCTCAGGGTGACCCTGCCCACGTGTAAGTCACGTCATGTTCCTCCAGTGTTCAGAACCCTCCAATGGGATCCCACCTCATTGCTCAAAGCAGATGGCAGTGGCCTTGCAGCGGGGCTCTTGGGCCCTACGTTGGTACTTTTCAACCTTGAAGTGCACACGAGATACTGATGTCTTGGGATGGTGCAGCTTGGGCTTGGTGAGTCTCGGGTAGAACCCAAGACTCTGCATTTCCTTCTTTTTCCTTTTTATTTCAGTAGCTGTAGGGGGTACGCATAGTTTTTGGTTACATAGATGTATTATATAATGGTGAAGAAGTCTGGGCTTTAAGTGAACCCACCACCCCCTGTGCACATGGTGCCTGATAAGTGGTTTTCTGCCCCTCCTTCCCTTTCCTCCTCCCCCTTCTGAGGCTTCAGTGTTTATGACACCATTCTCTCTACCTTTGCAGACCCTCGATTTAGCTCCCACTTATAAGAGAACACGCAGTGTTTGGTCTTCTGTTCCTGAGTTATTACACTGAGGACGGTGTTCTCCAGTCCCATCCAAGTTGCTACAAAAGACAGCCCTTCATTCTTTTTGATGGCTGAATAGTATTCCACAATGTATACAGACTGCACTTTTATGATCCACTAATCAGCTGGTGGGCTTTTAGGTTGATTCCACAACTTTGCAACTATGAATTGTGCTGTGGTAGACACGTGAGCATGGGTGTCTTTTTTGTATAATGACTTTTGTTGCTTTGGGAACCCAAGATTCTGCATTTCTGTCAAGCACTCGGATATTGCTGCTGGCCCAAGACTCCAGTCCTGAGTAGCCAGGGCTCACATTATCTGTTCCCCACCCCATCTCCCCCTTACACACCAAGAGGGCTCTCCCAGATGGCCTCTGCACACCATGTTCCTCTCTAGCCAGACCAGTCTCTCTCCAGACACGCCCTCATTTTCTCTAGCTCTTGACCCCAATGTCTCCCTCTCAGCAAAGGGTTGCCTGACCTCTGTTTTTAAAACTGCATACCCCACCACTGCCCCACCCAGCAGCACTCTGAATCTCCATTCTGTTTAATTTTGTCTACAGAACACAACTTTCTAATGTCACATATGTCATACTTATCTTGTTTTTGTCAGTCTTACCCGGCTAGAAAGTAAACTTGATGAACTCGATGAGGTCATGCAGTCTTGTCTTTTTGTTCACCGCTGTATCCTCAGCTCCCAAGAGATTGCTTGGCATGTCACAGATACTCGAGAAACATGTGTCAAGCACATTATTATTATTATTATTATTTTGTTCTTACTGCCTGGATAGCACTAGAAATTCAAAACAAAGAAATGAAAAACAAAACTCTATCTTAGTATATTCAGACTGCTATAACAAAGTACCTTAGACTGGATAATTTACCAGCAACAGAAACTGATCGCTCCAAGTTCTGGGAAAGTCCAAGATCAAGACACAAGAAGATCTGGTGTCTGATGAGGGCTGTTTCTCAGGAAGGATGGCTTGTACATACCCTCACACAGCGGAAGAGCAGAGGGACAAACAGGCTGTCTCAAGCTTTAATAAGGGCATTAATCCCATTCTTGAGGGTGAAGCCATTGTTACCTACTCACCGTCTACAGACCCATCTCTTAATGCCAATGCCGTCACATTGGGAGCTAAGTTTCAACATTTGAATTTTGGGGGGAGACACACACAGTCAGACCATATCGCCACCTCCCTCCACAAATAAACAATTGGTAGATCCTCATACATCTCACATAGTGTTCAATGACGTCTCTGTAAATTGGATTTCTGTACTTTCATTTAAAAGTCAAAGCTTTCTTCTCCCTGATAATTTTCTGTGGCACGTGCTGGGTCAGTCGTTGAGAGTCTTGGGGCTGCGTTGAAGCAGAAAGTGGAAGTTCAGAGCAGAGACTGTGTACGGAAGAAAACCAGCAAGGTGTGGCTGGCTTGTCGGGCTTGGTTGCCTCGATCTTGCACGCAGAGCATGTTTTAATATTGTTTCTGGTTTCATTTCTTTGTTGGACCCATTTCCCAGATCAAGCCCGAGTTCCTGATTGCCTAGTGGGGCCGCTCAGAAGGACACATTACTATTTCCTTTTTGAGTTGGGGGGTCTCTCACTCTGTTGCCCAGGCTGGTGTGCAGTGGCATGATCATGGCAACCATAGCCTTGACCTCCTGAGCTCAGACAATTCTTCTATCTCAGCCTCCAGAGTAGCAGGGACTATAGGTGCACGCTACCATGCCCGGCTAATTTTTTGATTTATTGTAGAAATGAGATCTCCCTGAGTTGCCCAGTCTGGTCTCAAACCCCTGGGCTCAGGCAATCCTCTTACGTCCGCCTCCCAAAGTGCTGGGATGACAGGCGTGAGCCACTGCGCCCAGCCAGAGGAGACTTTAGACCTGATCAGTTTCTTTAGATCTTGGTCCTGAGTTAGGGCGCACCCACCAGACTGTTGTCAGGGCAGCCCTTTGACCTCCCGAGAGGTGACATTCTCTCGACTCCGCTCACAAGGTATGTCCCCAAATTAACACCTTTCCTAGTTTCTTTCTAACTCCTTGGTGTTGACTTTTGTTTTCAAGCATTCCTAACTGCATGCTCTAAACATTTCTAACCAATGGTGATGACGCATCCTTAGCGCCAATCAGGTCACATGCGTTTTGATTTTCGCATTGGTGAATGCTTGTGTCCTTTTATCCATGTCCCTTCTGAAGTAGATCGATAATGGGACAATATTTCAGCATAAAATTCCTCAGTGGAACGTGTGCCAGGTTCTTCCTGCCTTTCCTTCTGTTGGGAATCACCCTCCACCACATTCTAGCCATAATGTCCAAGGAAGGGGGCCATCTTTTGTCTATTTCTTCATATTGTGGTAAGAATCCTTGTCATGAGATCTACCCTCTTTTTTTTTTTTTTTTTTGAGTTGGAGTCTCACTCTGTCACCCAGACTGTAGTGCAGTGGTGGCTCCCGGCCACCACAGCCTCAACCTGCTGGGCTCCGGCGATCCTTCTGCCTCAGCCTTCCGAGTAGCCAGAATTATAGGCATGTGCTACCATGCCTGACTGATTTTTTGATTTATTGTAGAGATGAGGTCTCACTGCCCAGGTGGGTCTCGAACCTGCAGGCTCAGGCAATCCACTCACCTCAGCCTCCCAAAAGCGCGGGATAACAGGCTGAGCCACTGATCCCGGCTGAGATCTACCCTCTTAACAAATTTTAAGTGCACAACTCAGTACTGTTAGCTCCAGGCGCAATGTTGTACAGCAGCCTTCTAGAATGTACTTATCTTGCATAACTGAGACTTTAAACCCATTGACGATCGACTCTCCATCTCCACCTCCCCCCAGGCTCTGGGAGGTTCTCTGATCTCTGAGCTCTGTTTCCATGGGTTTGAGAATTTTAGATACGTACCTCATGTAAGCAGAATCGTGCAATATTCGTCCAAGAACTTGAACAGACATTTCTCCAGGGAAGAGAGACAAACAGCCCACAGGTATGTGAAGACATAATCAACATGACTAATCATCAGGGAAATGCAAATCAACACCACAATGAGATATTCACCTCACACTTGTTCAGCGTGGTTATGGTTTTTAAAAAGATAGCAAGTATTGTGGAGGATGTGGAGAAACTGGAGGCTTTGAGTGCTGTCAGTAGGATTGCAAAATGGTGGCCCCGCTATGGAAACGAGTATTAGGTTTCGAAAACCATGTGGCCCAGCAATCTTTTTTTTCTTTGAGCTGGAGTCTCACTCTTATTGCCCAGGCTGGTGTGTAGTGGCACGTTCACGGCCACTGCAGCCTCAACCTGCTGGGCTCAGGCGATCCTTCTGCCTCAGCCTTCTAAGTAGCCAGAACTACAGACACATGCCACCACGCCTGGGTAGTGTGTGTGTGTGTGTGTGTGTGTGTGTGTGTGTGTGTGTGTGTGTGTGATTTATTGTAGAGACGAAATCTCACCAAGTTGCCCAGGGTGGTCTCGACCCCCGGGCTCAGGCAATCCTCTCGCCTTGGCCTCCCAAAGTGTTGGGATTACAGGTTGAGCCACCGCGCCTGGCCAATCCAGCAATCTTACTTCTGGGTGTATCCTCAAAAGAATTGAAATCAGGATCTCGATGGGGTATTTGCACACCTGAGTTCATAGCAGCATTATCACAATAACCAAGAGAGGGAAACCACCTATATGCCCATTGATAGAAGAATGGATGAAGAAAATGTGGCATATGTATACGAAGGAATATTATGCATCTCTGAAGAAGGAAATCCTGCCATATGTGACAACACGGAAGAACGTAGAGGACGTCATGCTAAGGGGCCGTCTTTCCCGAGGATGTCACGCTAGGGGCCATCTTTCCCAAGGCCTCTTGTGGTAGATTGTCTTACTGTTCTTCTGGTGCAAGTCCCCTCCTTGCTGAAGGATTTTGCGTTTTCACCCTGTGGAACTCAGGCATGGCCATTCGACTTGCTCAGGCCAGTGACACAGGAGTTGAAGGAACACGTGCCACTTTCTGGCTATGAGGGGTCGCTCTCTCGGCCTGAGTCACTGGGGAAGACCACATGGGGCGGAGATGCAGTTGAATGGTAATGAACCAGCCGCAGGAGAGAGAGAAACACCTTGAGTGTCATGTGTGAGAACAGCATGGAGAGGAAGCCTGAGAGGGAAGAGATAAAAATACGCTGGGGACCCTGGAGTGAATAGCTCTGGCCCTAGAGGCTCCGGGGATGGTGCCGGCTTGTGCCTTCCAGAAGGCTAATTCCTTGATTCTATAAAACAACTCATTGTCCTTTTTCTTTATGTTTGCTTGAGTTGACGTCTACCCCTTATAATAATAGCAGTAAAAATAATAACACCAATAATTTAATTAAATGCCTACTAGGTGCTAAGTGCTTCATATTTAGATAACTCAGTCCCACAGTAACTCATTTTACAGATGAAGAAAAAACAGCAGGAAAAAGAGAGGTTAAGTAACTTGCCCGAGTCATTTAGGCCCTAAGTGGCAGAGACGGGATTTGAACTTGTGATCTGACCCCTGCATTCTTAACCAACACTGATGCCGAACTTCCCCCGAATGATCATAGAGTTCCTCTTGTGGGCACCTCTCCTCTCAGCAACCTTCATTTAGGACAGACATTCTCACAGCTACAACATGTGTCTGATCTTAGCCATAAAGAACAGGATGGAATAAGGGCAGATGTCATTTGCTCCCCCCAAGAATATCTTTGACTTCTAGATGAAAATACAGAGAAGGAAAGAAATCCCGTGAAAACGACATGTAGCCATCATTATTGCCTAAGTTCTAAGCATACAGCTTCTATTGTTTTTGGTGCTTTTCTTTTTTTAATGATAGGACCCTGGACCACCTCAGAGTCCTATTAGAGGCAAATCCACACGTAAAATAGCTTTCATTAGACTTGTGAGTTTACAGACCTCGGCTTCTCTGGTCCCCACCCCTCCTTCATCAGCCAAAAGTTTTTGTAGCATTGAAAATATAAGGAGATAAAGAATTTCATTAGACAGGAAGGGATGAGAATCAGCTGTCCTTTAAGGAAACTGAGGAATTACATCCCATGAGAATGCTAATAAAAGTCCTGGTGAAAAGTAAGAAGCATTAATCTTGGTTCTTAATGAGAGTGAGAGATGTAAGCCTGGACTCACCTGTGTGTCTCAATAAAGATGAGCTTTCTCCTGGCAGGAGATACAGAGTTTATGGGTAGCTTTCTGTGGCAGCAAACTTTGTGATGAAGTGACACCCTCTGGCCAGCCCAGAAAGAAGGCTTTGGAAATACAAACCATCAAGATCTGGCCCAGAGAGGATCAGGCACTGGGACCTGGAGACCCAGGCTAGGTAGGATGTGGGTATATTATCTCAATCTTCCTCATAGTCAATGAGCGATTAGATGCCCACTGGTCAATCATAGCAGGTGATCACAACTTTTTTTTCCAGAAAGGGGTCTTGCTACGCTGCCCAGGCTAGCTCTAAACTCCCGGGCTCAGGCGATCCTCCCTCCTCATCCTCATCCTCCCAAGTAGCTGGGGCTACAGCTGCCACTTCATCTGGCCCTCAAATCTTTTCTGAGTAAACTAAAAATAAAAAACTGCTTCCATATATCAAGCACTCTCTGTGCCAGGGACTGGGCTAAGTGTTTTGCTTCCCTACATGCCTCATTTAATCCTTCAGTGTTCTATGTCAACTTGACCAGGCTGTTGTTACCCACTTATTGAATCAAACAGCTCACCAAGGTGTTGCTGAGAAAATGCAGTTTGGAGATGGGACTGGCATCTACCATCCGCGGATTTTAAGCAAGGGAGACTTGAAGGGTGGGCCTCATTCATCAGTTGAAAGGACTTGTGAGACAACACTGACATTTCCCATAAAGAAGAAATTCTGCTTCAAGACTGCAGTATCGACTCCCACCTGAGAGTCCAGCCTGCTGGCTTGCTGTATAGACAACAGGCTTGCTAGCCTCCATATACCTTGTGAGTCAGTCTTTAAAACAAATCTCTTAATAGATACAAAAAATACACACTCACACACATCACTCCTATCAGTTCTGTTTTTCTGGAGAGCCTGGCCGATATACCTTCTAACAACCTTCATTTTGCAGCTGAGGAAGTTGAATCTCAGAGATGTTAGGGAACTTGTCCACAGTCACTCAGCTAGTAAGAGGCAGAGCTGTGTCTGTTTCTAGCACTCATGCTTTCAAATGCCACAATGCATGACCTCACCAGGGTAGCTGAAACCAAAGCCGCCCAGCCAGGGAGTTCTGGAGAGAGGAGCACTAGACTGTTAGCTGTGTGTGGTCATCTGCTGAAGGCTTTCCGGGAGTCTGGGCTGAAGCACAACTCTTGATTCTCAGAGAACCAGCTTCTTCACGACCTTGACATTGCTAGCAAACCCACGTTGGCCTGCCGCCATGCTGGCACCGACACTTCTCACCATGCTAATCCTGTGTGCATTCCGGTAGGCCTTGGCTGCCTTCCCTGTGAGCACCAGGCTGCTGTGCCCCGTAGCTGCTGGACAAGCCAGTGTCACTGCTGACTGGTCTGCCTCACCCATCTCTGTCTAGAGGGCAGAGCCCTGGGTGACTCTCACGGTGAGTTCCAAGCACACGGCTGCATGCCTGGCACCTAGTGCAAAAGGAAGTCAGGAGTGGCTGCTGTGAACAGTTCCACTTTGTGGGGTGATTTGATCTCAGCTCCACTCTTAGGGGGTTTTGAAAAGGGGCCAAGAGCCCTGTGACCTGACACCATTACAGATCCACAGCTCACATCTCAGCCGTCGGATTAAATGCCAGTGAATGAATGGACTGCTGGCCCACAGTCATCGATGAAGTGCCTGGTGCCTTTCTGTGCTGACCAGGAAGGCCCAGCCAGGGGACATCGCCGCTGCTCCTGGGTGGTCTCCGCACAGGACACCCACGTCCCTCCATGCCCCTTAGAGCATGCTGTCAGGATCAGTAAGCTAGGGACGGATTTGCAAAGACCTGTCACTTTACATTTAATGAGAGCAAACCTTTAGAAAATGAGTGTTTCTTTAGACTCGGTAAATATCCGCAGGACAGGCCGAAACTGGCATTGAGGATAAAGCCAGCTGGGCCAGAAAGGGTTAGGGAGAGCTGGGTATTTATCACGTGAATGTCGCGCTGTCACCCTGAGACAGCAGGGGAATGCTTGCAGAGCCAAGCAATCTGGCGGAACGTGTAAAATCATGACGGAGTCAAGAGAGTCCTGGCGTGGGCTCAGATGATCCGGACATGTCCTGAAATCTTCCAGGCCTTCATTTCACTATCAGGTTAACGAACGTCATTAGGACGTCCCTGGATATCTTTTTTTGGGGGGTTGGAGTCTCACTCTGTGGCCCAGCCTGGAGTGCAGTGGCATGCTCATGGCCACCACAGCCTCAACCTGCTGAGCTCTGGCGAGCCTTCCGCCTCAGCCTCTCAAGTAGCCAGAACTACAGGCACGCACCACCACGCCCGGCTAATTTTTGATTTATTGTAGAGATGAGGTCTCGCCAAGTTTCCCAGGTGGCTCTCAAACCCGCAGGCTCAGGCAATCCACTCACCTAGCCTCCCAAAGTGCTGGGATGACAGGCTGAGCCACCGAGCCCGGCCCATCCCTGGATTTTAAGGTGGAGTTGCCTCAAACCTCCACCTCCACAGCTCAGTTGTCTGTAGTCCTTGCTGCGTTTTTGCCAAGTCCCGGAAGACTCCTTCTGGGCTCCCTCCTTCTCTCCCTCTCTGCAGGTGCTGCCGCCCTTTTACTGGGCACCCAATCAGACCCCAAACTCAGCATCTCTGGCTGCTACCCCCTGTGGAACTCACTCAGTCTTGCAAAGATCTGCAAGACAAGAGCTGCGTATCCCTGCAAGGTAAACGGCTTCGTCGTGTCTGGGGGTGAGAGCGTGGGGTCCACAGCCTCCTCCAGAGTCAAGCACCACCATCTCACACCGTGCCTCCCGGCCCCCACCCCCATCAGTCTCTAGTGCTACCTTTGAAAGTCCGAAGCTTCACAAGCTGCCTGGTGCTCTGCTCAAAGCAGGAGGGGGTTCCTCGTGCCCTTTTTTATTGCTTCCCTTGTGGGGTACCGGGATCTTGTGCTTTTTGTGCTCACATCTTCTGGAGTGTCTGGCTAAGCAATCAGTCCCCTGAGATGCCGGCCTGGAGATGAATCAGGTGTCCACTGCCAGGCCACATGGAGAAGCTCGTGTTGCTGACCCCAGAGCTACGCGGGACCCGTCTGGCTTCCTTGCCCTTCACGGTGGGTTTCCTCTCAAGAGGTTCCTCAGTACCCTGGTGAACGTGGCTGTGGTGATGGTGATGGTCTTGTTCTCCAGACAGGCTGGGTGAATCCGGGGTGGACGTAGCTCAAGGTCATGCAGGGGCCTCCCCTGCAAAGGAACCAATGGACACCTGGGGCAGGCAACAGGAAACCCGAGCATGTGTTCCAGAACAGACCAGCCGTGTGGCCTCAGGCAAGTCGCTAACTTTGCTAGCCTCAGTTTCCACTGACATTAGCCATGGGGACCTGTTCTTTATTTCTTTCACAGGTTGTGCAAAGCTCAAATGAGCTCACATATGTGAATTATGTTAGTAGTTATTAGATAAAATAAAAATAAATTATTAGATAAAGTAGAGTTAGTAGAACATACTTTATTTCACACATAGTCTCCATAGAAGGAGTTACAAAAACACACAACGAGAAGAAGGCATCATCTCTAAATTTTTGGATTTGGGATTCTCCTCCAATGTCTACCTGGAATGGAGGTGTGTTAGAAATAAGCTCAAATTTTGCCATTTTTGTTGAGGAAGACTTGGAATAAAATTACAAAATTGCTCATAAATGCAAGAAGTTGAAAGTGTTTTTTGTTATGGTTATTGTTGTTTGTTTCTTTTGAATTGGGATCTCACTCCGTCACCCAGGCATGACCATGGCTCACCACAGTCTCAACCTCCTGGGCTCAGGCAATCCTTCCACCTCAGTCTCCCAAGTAGCTGGGACTACAGGCATGTGCCACCACACCCAGCTAATTTTAAAAATATTTAGTAGAGATGAGGGCTCACTATGTTGCCTAGGCTAGTCTCGAACTCTTGAGCTCAAGCCATTTCTCCTACCTCGGCCTCCCAAAGTGCTGGGACGACAGGTGTGAGCAACTACATCTGGCTGACAGCACTCTCTGACATAGTCAGTGTTTGGTCAGATTGTCATCTAAAAAGTGTTCAAACAGTATGACTAGGTCTTAGGGTTTTTTTTCTTAACATTGAAATGCCATGCACCTGTTGAGCTTCTGTGCTTTTTGTCACGGAGCCATGTCTTTCCTCTCTGAGCTGTCTGCATGCCCAGGTGGGTAGCCTCACAATTCACCACTCAACCAACCCACGGAGTTCAGCGGGACAATCAACAGGAAGTGTGACTGAGCTTCCCCCTGAGTCGGGGTGCCTACCCTGGTATCCATAGGCCAAAGGATCTTTCTCCCTTGCCCCCACGGCTTCCTTCTCTGAGATTTTTCCTGAGCCCTTGCGTGTCCCTCTGCACTAACCACAGGCCAGTGGTTCTGCTTGTGTCTACACTTCCTTGTCTTTGATGTGTTCTGTTCCTGCTGCTCTTAGACTATGGGCAATCGAGGTTTGGCTTAGCAGCAAGTATGAGAGGCTCTTTGAGCATTCAATTAAAACAGGCAGTTAGAAGCAGTGTTATTTATCGACTGCTGTGTAACAAAGAATCCCGAAACTCAGTGGCTTAAAACAACAAGTGTTTAGTATCTCGCAGATTGTGTGGGGCAGGTGCCTGGATGGGCTCAGTTGGGTCTGACCTTGGGTCCATTCCCTGGACCAAGCCTGCACTTGACTGCTCAGCTCCTCTGCTTAGGAGGAAGCTTCAACCTGTCTGGTTTCGAGTCTCTCACAGTCTGCACTTAAGGAGCTGTGGTCTCATATGAAGGTTCTTCTGGGGAGGATCTGTTTGTGTGCCCATGCATGGGGCTGTCGTCAGGCTGGGGCTCCTCCAAGGCTGTTGGGTGGAGGGTGTCAGGTCCTCATTAGCTGTTGGCTGGAGACCGTGCTCAGTTCCTTACCACGCAGGTCTGTCCAGGGGCAGCTCTCAGCGGTAGCCGGCCTCTCTCAGAGTGAGCAGTTAGGAGAGTGACAGAGGGCCCGGCCTGCAAGACAAAAGCCTAATTTCAGAAGCAATCCAGCCCAGGTTCAAGAAACAGCAGCAACACCAAGCAGGGGCATCCTCTTAGGGGCCGCTAGAACAGTATGCAGGCCTGGGGTTCTAGGGAGGTGGCTGGGCTGTATGTGGACCCTAGCCAGCTGTCAGGCCACCTAGAGATGTGTTAACAGGAGTGGATTTCCAGAGAAAAGATCTCAGAGAGCCCTGAGCCCTGGGCCCTCCAGCCTTTAGGAATCAGAATCCAGGAAAAAACAATGGAGTGAGAGAAAGTCTGGGGAGATCAGACAGGTGAGGTGGGATGCTTGGTGAAAGGACAGACCGAGAGTGTGAAGCCATTTTCATCTTGTTCTTTTTTTTTTTTTTTTTTTTGAGTTGGAGTCTCACTCTGTCGTCCAGACTGGAGTGCAGTGGCTGCTCCCGGCCACCGCAGCCTCGACCTGCTGGGCTCCGGCGATCCTTCCGCCTCAGCCTTCCAAGTAGCTGGAATTACAGGCATGCGCTACCACGTCCGGCTGATTTTTTTTGATTTATTGTAGAGATGAGGTCTCGCTGCCCAGGTGGGTCTCGAACCCGCGGGCTCAGGCAATCCACTCACCTCAGCCTCCCAAAGGTGCGGGATTACAGGCTGAGCCACCGAGCCCGGCTTCATCTTGTTCTTAAACCCTGACACAATGATGAGAAAGTAGAAGCTATGCTTTTGGAGAAATGCACACTTTAGGTATAATTAACTTGACCGACTTTGTCTTTTCAGAAACAGACTTCCAGGTATTAGAGGTATCTCATAGCGGCCATCAAGCTTGCCTAGAGTAAAGGGAATTTACAAGGCCTGAGACATCATGCACTGGGCAAGGATTGCAAAAGTCATGAAACTTGGAATTGCAAAAGTTATAACCGCTCAGAGGGGGAGCAGGAGGGGATTCGATCTTCCAGTACATTGGGCGCTATCTACAGGGAAGCCAAGGATCCCCCGAAGCTACCCACTGGGAATGCCTAAGAGATAAGGGGAGGTACGCCTTCCATTAGGTCTAAGGATGTCGTTTGGGAAGGTGCAGGAGAATTAGAATCCTTGTCATGCCCTTCTCTAGGGGCTGTGATAATGTGGGCAGACATTAAAGGGTCTCTGTGTCACAGGTTCTCCAAGACATCCACAGGTGGTTGATAAGGAAGTCACGGCAGTCACGTCTACCTGATTGCAACATCTCCAAGGAAGGTGTTTAAGCCAGGACTCGGGGGGCCTACAGTGCCACGCTCACCTGGAGTGTAGGCCCGTTCCCTGTCTGTGGGGGGGTGAAGCTTTCTGAAATCAATCTTTTCTTCTCTCACCTCTGTGTGTTGCAATTCTTCGCCATTTACTCAGATCTCTGGGTTGCCGGCTCCGGCGGTGCTGTGCACCTCCCTGCACCTTTCCTTCTCCGTCCATCCACCCTCACCCTCTCCAGACCCGAACACTAGGAAGGAACCCTTGGGGATGGAAATGGAAGGCAAGGGATGAAGACCCGGGAACACAATATCACTTTCCCCATCTTTTGTTCCTAAGAGGTTTCCTTTTATGATTATTATTAAAAAGAAGGGCCTTTCCCCCATCTCTGGAGCTCAGCACACCTCTCCCTTCCCCTCCCTCACCCTGACAAATTAAACAGTGACCTGATGGGGGGACGGCTCCTACCCTCCTGGACCTCCTCTTAAATTAAGGCTGGCCTCAGGGGAGTCCTGACTCTCGGGAGATGGAGAAGAACTGTGAGGGGGGCAGGAGGCACAAACAGGCAGCGTTGGCACGAGAGAGACCAAGGGCAATCATTCCTGCTCAGTGTTTCCCCAGGACTTTGATCAGTGCATTTTAGCCTCGCCAGCCGAGCCGCTGAGTCAGCGCTCGCACACCGCAGGAGCAAACAGTCTGACTCTGCTCCGAGTCTGCCTAGAGCTGAATTCCCAGCCAGGCGGTCAAATGAGGAAAGCTGCCATTAAGCCAACAGGGACAAAGAGGAGGAGAAGTAACAGCAGCCGGGCAGGGACGCCGTTGCGATGTGTGGTCTGTCTCCTGCCTTCCAGGACATTCCCTGAGCTTCCTTCACTCCTTCAGTACATAGGGATCCAGCACCTTGCGTCCCGTGTCGGGGCTGGAACCCGTGTCGGGGCTAGCCCCGCATTGGTGCCGGAACGGCACGGTACACGGAAGCTGACAGGGGCCTTGTCCTCAAGGAGCTTACAGGTTGGAAGAGGGGACAGATGTAAATCCACAGTTGCATGGATATGAGAGGGGTGTAACTAACAAAGACGCTCTTCTTCACTGAGCTTCAGCTAGGTTCCGGTGAGCTCTCTTCTCTACCAGGCCCAGGTTTTGAGCTCTACCCCGGTTCTGTCCTTGCTGAACTTTCATCACCCGGCTCTGAAAGAATCCCGATGTCAATCTGGCAAGTACACCCCCACCCTTGATATCCGCTCATTCTCCATGTCTGACCAAATTCCTCGATCTCTGATCACCCTGGCCTGCCTTCAGCAAGAATGTTAAGTCAGTTTAGCGAGAATCCCTTATCTTTGATATCTCTTCTTGGTAATCTTCTGTCCACTGAACCCTTCACTTTGCTCGATTTTTATAAATCTTCCCTTTCTTTAACGTATTTGGAGTTTAGTTCTATCCTCCTCTCCTCCTGACTCTAGGGCAATAGTCCTGAGTAAAGTCTCTCTTACCATTTCAACAAGTGTCAGAGTCATTTTTGACACAATTGCTGCGAAGACGAAATAACGTAGAAGCAAATCAATCAGGGGATGTGGCCTTGGCAGGGAGGCCAAGAAAGGATGGCTTGAGCAAATAAGTGATGACTGAGTTGAAATATAACACCTTAAATCGGGATGGAAGTTAGAAATGATCCCAAACATAGAAATAAGGCAAAAGGATGACTTCATGGGCTTCCGGTGTCATATTGGAACATTGTCCGAGTCCATTTCTCACGGAAGAATGATCTTGTTCTCTAGGGGAGTATACTTAGTTTGACCTGCTATTAACTATTTACTGGACCCAAACTTTTACAAAGTTACCTTGTAGAAGATTACTAAGTTGCAAATGATTTTTTTGTCTGATAGAGATACAAACATTTCTATAATGTAGAAAATCTAACCTAACGGATTCCAATTGCATTGCCCTGTAGGACATTAACTTGCACCTAACTTAGCAAGCTTATTTCAACATTCTTTTCCTGAGAGAGCACATGTCTGTTCCACAGATGCTCTTTGTGCCACTTTTACCATCCAGCTGGCTCCTGCATTAGTGAGAGAAATAAGTCTTTGTCATGGGGGTTCAGTATATATTTGTATGAGAGTCATGCTTTTAATTATTTAAAATTCATACTTGGACAGAGGTGGGAGAAGGCTCTTCAATAAGTGTGGTGGGAACCTATTTACTGTGGACCTAGAGCCTGGACTTTGAGAAGATAAACAAAACCTAGGAATGGGGTCCTTAGGTTCATGGAGTTACTGGACTCATGAGTAAAACAGTGAGAGTTGCTGAATTATCTCCTCAGCAAGGGATGTAATTGCTGCAGCCATAGTGGTTTCTGCTCTCAATAGTTGGGGGCTATTGGCGTCCATTGCCCGGTCCAGGATTATAGATCTAAAATGAACCCCTGCCTCATATCTGTTCCCTGTCCAATCTTTGCTGTTTTTGTCAGTGAGGTCTCTTCCTCTCCACCCCTCTGCTTTAAGTCTCAATGTGTCCTTAGGTCGTCCCTCTTCCTTTCCTTCCTTGGAGGATGCTTGAGTTGAAATATAACGTTCTGCCAATGCTTCTTTCAGTCATTCTCTGGCAACTGCCCCTTTGTCTCTGTCCCCGTGGTCACGACCCACTCCAGGTGCCAGGGTTCATGAGGACCTCTTATAGGAGGCGTTTCCCTCTCCCAATCCAACCCACATGCTATTGCTAGATTAATCTTCCGTGTAAAATTATACTCTCACTTTTCACCATCCTGCTTAAATCCTTGGGCACTCCTGCAGCGGTAATTCAGACTCGTGTCTGGGCCTTCGGAAGCTTTGCACAGGAAAAGCCAGTGAAGTGTGAGATGGCTATGCTTCGTTCTTTTCGGAATCCTCAGACTGTCTCTCCCTACCCAGGCTTTGGGGGGCTCTGAGCGAAGCGGGCCAAGTCATGAGACCCGCTGGGAAACTGATGAGACACCATCGGGCAGTTGATTCGTGGGCAGCCAGCATGCGGCAACCCGCCAGGAACAGCCAGGCCTGGATGCAAGCCACTGAGCCCATCTGACCCTCTCCTGGGAGTCTAACTCCAGACAGGAGCCATCAGGGAGTCAGCAGGGTCTGAGAATGAGTCACCCAATCTGGAGCGGAGTCATAGGGATGACAAGAGGAAGCACGCTGTGTTATTCCGAATGATCGCTCTGGGTCTAGTAACCGTGTCCATTATTTTCTGTATCTGCTGCTTTCTCATCCAGGCCTTGCTGACCCTGGAGGGATTACCCCTCCCAGGGTTACAGATTCCTAGAGACAAAAAGAAACTCATCCCCCCCCCATCCAGTGTGCTTTTCAGAGGCAAACCTGTAAACCCAGAGTCCCTTCTTTATGGGGCTCCCATTCAGGGCCACTATCCATCTGCCCTAATCACCAACTCCCCCCCCCTCAGGGCCAGGTACCAGGACAGCCCCTGTATCCCAAAGCCCGCTGAAAGTGTTCAAACTGGTCAACCCTGAGCCTGCCTACTTGTCCTTGCCTAGTCCTCTGTGCCTCTCTCTATGGAGATGGGAAACGTGGCCACCCCTGCTTTTCCTAGAGGCGGGACTGTGTACACGCCCTGCTTTACCCCTGTGTCTTAGATTCAACTCCTTCACTTCCTGTACATTGAGTGACTGACTCTCTTCCTTGTGATCTAAAAAGCCAGCCACAAGGATCCCCAACCTGACCCGTATCTGTTTCTCCCTCCTTTTCTTCGACTATGCTTCTCAGACTCTTCTGCTTCAACCCATGGATTCTCTTTTCATTCACGTATGTTTCCGTCCTCTGTGCCTCACTCTTACAGGAGATACTTCTAGGAATGTCCTCCCTCCTTTCCTCTGTTGGCTGAATCTACTCTATCTTCAAGGCCCCACTTATGTTTCATTTCTTCTGAAATGGCTCCCAGGACTTTGCTATCCTGGGCGACAGTGCCTTTCTCTGAACACCTGTGTCATCTACCGCGTGGGACACATACAGGATGGCCTGTGTCACCTTATATTACCCATGATTCACTTCTTAATATCCAGGAGCTATCTTTCCCTAACTTCACCTGCTCTTGGTTCAGGGACCGAGATATTTTTGTCTGATGATCTTTGTACAGTGGTAGGATGCACTGGATACCAAATACACCCTCAACATCCTCCTGCTCATAGACTTGGGGTATAAAATTCCAGCTGCAAGAACACTTGTTGCCTGTTGAGCCAGGGCCTGGCCAAGAAGAGGAGTCAGGTCTCTGCCGACCTCTGGTCTAGGCTTGACGCGTTTGGGAGGTTGGCATTGGCCTGACTCCCGCTTTCCCGAGTGCAGAGCACGTGGTCATTTCCTAATAGCTCTTGATTCTTGGGGAGATTTCATTTCCTTTCATTTACTGTCAGGCCTGGGAGGGAGAGTGAATTGGGATCCAAAGGAACAGAGGAGGTGGCAAGAAGGTGGCTGGGTCACCTGGAGAGATGTGGGAAACTATTTCCTGTGCAGAGTCTGGAGCTGGGCGACGTGGAAATCAAATGTGCACTTCACGGTTTGCTCCTGGGCTGATGTGTTTGTAATGAAAACATTTGCTCTGACTCCAGCCCATGATGTAAATGTTGATGCGTTTCAGGCTGCATTCCTTTTAGTCCCCAGAGAAGTTCTTTACCAAAAAACACGAGGGGTGAGAACCAAATAGCTCCTGGGATGGTCTCCGGTCTGAGACATCCCATGTGCAATTTGAGCTTGGTAGATAATTCAGACACTAAACTTCAAGCCCTACATATTCCTTTCAAACGACGAACTAGCGATTGGGTCCACATGGATGGACTGTGTCTCTTTAAATGTCCTTCCCATTCCTGATGTATGCTGTAATCAGCAGATGGCCCTACCTTCCCCCACCGCCCCCCTTTAAACAGACCCCTCTAATAGCTAATATCCTGCGGTGACCAAAGCCATTAGAAGGATTAGGCCATTACTATCCTGTCCAGCAAACACACAATGCTCTGGGGGAGGGGGATCACCTTGCTTTCCCTTGGGTTGTTGTTTTTATGGATGAATCGGGGCCCAATGGTGGGTTGAGAAATCAAAACAGAGAGGGCAGAGGGTTATGGTCATTCTTTTCAAGGACACCTCCCAATCCTGAAAAGATCCCAGTCCGCCTCAGGATGTGAGACTCCTTTGTTCGAATGACGGCAGATGTCAGCCTCGTGGCTACAGCTAACTCTGAAAGGACCCAGACAGTAAACCGGCCTCTGCCCCTCGTTTGCATTACGACTAACACTCATCCCGTCCAGAGCACCTCCGCGAAGCTCTCTCTACTCTCCGCCCGTTCACACAGGCCTGTTTTGTGCCGTGAGCACACAAGCAACTAGCAGCCCAGCCCAGAGCCACGTTGCAGGGCTCGGGAATGCTCTGAGGCACTGCCACCCAGTGGCACCGGTGAGGCATGACAGTCCCCAGCGAGGGAGCCGGGAACCCAGTTTTGTAAGGACGGAGGGGGAAGGGGTGGGGAAAACTGGCCTGGAATCTTGAGACCAGTCCGCCGGAAAGCACGCGTGCCGTGGCACAAGTGCAGGCAGCCCGTTTGGAGATGGCTGGGGACATACACATGAGGAGAAGTGGCCGGATTGCAAAGAATAAAGAAATGGGAACGAGATGGCGAGCTGTCTCTTCCAAATGAAAGCAGCACACACTTTCTCTGAGAGCTGGAGAGAGATGACCTAAAGATGAGTCAACGAGCTCTTTTTTGGAGTCGGCCTCCAACTGGATGACTCAGGATCTCACAGGTCTGGGTTCTTAAGGAGCTTCGGGCTCTACTGACTTTGGGGAAGTCATCGTACCCCAGTTTATTGTCCTGATGGAGCCCAGTGAGTTCTCTAAAGCTTCTTTCAGCACTAACGTCGTGTGAATGCGTTATCTGAGAGCTGAGGGAACAAGGAATGCAGAAATACAGACGGTGCTGCACACTGTGGGCCATCCTTAAATCTCTCGTGTTTGACTTCCAACTGCTGCAAGAGAGGACCTAAAAAATTACATCCATTTATGCATCCCAGTGGCTCAGGACGCGCAGGGACCATGCAGGGAAGGGATCCCTGCAGGGCGCGGGTGATTCTCAGAAAGAATCTGCCTTCTAACCTTCCAGAATCAGCAGATGAGGGCCAGCTCGCTGAGATCTGGAACCTTCCAGCACTTGCCGTGTGTCGGGGTGGGGGGAGGGGGGCTGTCAAGAGAGGACCGTGCTCATGTAAAATTGAAGCAAAACCAGAAGCTGATGGGTTAGTCATTTAATAGGGGTCCCTGCTTTCGGTAATATTTTCATCTTAAAAAGAAAACTTCTATTAGAGGGCAAGTAATTCCGAAGAAATGAGATTCTGCCGGCTGAAATGGTAGAATCCAGGCAGGCGATCAGGAAATTCGCTTCCCCGGCCCCTTCAGTTTTATCTGATCGTTTTCTGCCTTGCCCCCGTTGTTAATATTTCTTGGGACAAAGGGTAGGTGATCGCTCTTTTAAAAACTGTGAGCATCACTTTCCCATCCAGGATTCTGAAAGAAGATTTGGGCGCAGGCCCTATCTGAAGAAACCCAGGTTGTATGTCTCCCAGCATTTAGGGTTTGATGGCTTCTGCTTATCTAAAGTGCTCACATTGCAAATCGGAGCAGCAGGCCCGGGGATTTAAATTCTGCCTTGATGGGAATTTGAACCGAAATGCTCTGCCCACTGCCACTTTATAAGCTGGGAACCATCAAGCTAGCTACAAATACCTCGAGGGGTCCTTGCAGTTGTTCAACATAAATCAGCAAAATGACAGGCAATTGACTTTGAAGACAGCGCTCCCAAGGCTGAGTGGCTGGAGCTGCTGGAAGCGGATGAGGGCATTTTCCTGTAAACATGATTGTGATTAGCACCAGAGTAAATAGCAAGCGGGGCTCTATCTGTCAGACTCCAGCTTGCTCTGGATTTTTCATTAGGCGGACATCTACATGTGACTCCGCGCAGCCAAGTGCGCAAGGCTAAGAATACGTTTAGATGTCAACACCCGGTGAATACTTCTGACTTCCCTAGGAGGCAGGCAAGAAGTCGGCTTGATTTCGCCGTGTTTTCAGGGAGAGATGAAACAGGCATGTGGGAGGCAGAGCCCTGACTGCAAAAGTGGTTCTGCGCTCTGAGGCCGTCTAACCAAAAATTTGGCATGGCTCAGATTTGGGCTAAGTGGAGAGGATCACGTTTGAAAGGTTGACACCTGACCAGTATCCTCTGAGGTCACCAAGTCACATGCCTAAAGAGGCCAGGAGAGTCACATCAGTAGCTGAGCTGGCTGGAGGGGCAGAAGCCAAGTGGGGAGAGCAAGACCTTGTCCAAGGAGGCAGGGTGACTCTGGCCCCAGCAGGCATCACTGCCAACGGGGGCAGAGAGCCTTGGATGGTCACATCAACTGGCTTTTCAAAAGAAGCCAGAAATTGGGATTTTTATGTGAAACACGAGGTATGCCAGATCAAGTATGTCCACAAACCAAAAGTACTCAGCCTGTTTGCAGCCTGGGATGACTGGGCTACCTTCCTGCTGGAGTACAGCTACACCAGGTCTCTGAGACACTTAAAGAGGACTGAGAAAGAGGGAGAGAGAGACAGAGAGAGAGAGAGAGCGAGAGAGAGAGAGAGAGAGAGAGAGAGAGAGAGAGAGAGAGAATGCTTGCATAGACTCGCTTACCAAGGCAGTACGAAATCCATCAGTTCTCCAGATCTAGAAGGTTGTTTATTTTTTAAATTTCTAACTTACATCTTTCATGCTGCAACATGAACCAGTTCTTTCTATTCTCAATCAATGGGAATGAATCGACAGAAAAGATAATCATAACTCACATGGGAATTTTAAACTCAATTGGCATTGAGCAGAAGAAAAACATATTAAGCGCTCTGTCCCCTCAGAGGTGACTGGAGCTGTAGAGAAATGAGGAGTTGTAGCTCTGGGGGGCCTTGGTCAGGTCACCTCCTGCTTGGAGCCTCAGTTTTCCTCGTTGTCAAGTGGGTTCTCTCCACCTCACGGGTCCTGCACTGTGAGGCTGACTAGGAAGATGTGCGTCTCTTCCAAGGCCAGCTCATCTGTGTGTGGATCTGGGCGCCGCCACTTATTCCTTGTGTGGCTTTGGGTTTCTTAACCTTTCTAAATCTTGGTGTCCTCTTTTTAAGACAGAGGTTAAAACAGTGCCTCCTCTGTAACGTTGTGATGAGGAGCAAATGGCATGATCAAAGGAGGTGCTTGGCTTGGGACCTGGTCCCTGGTGGGTCTGGAAGGACCAGGCACAGGGGTCATGACGGGGAGGGAGGAGTCTAAGGTGAGCCCAGGTTTCTGGGTGATAAGGTGGAGAGGAAGCCATTCATCAAGACAAGTGACACCAGAGAAAGAGCAGGACTGGGAGAAAGGCGATTTGTTTGATTCGGGACATCTGAAGTGACATTGCTCAGAACTTGGAGGAAGAGGGGTCCAGTCAGAAGTTGAGATGTGGCTTTGGATCTTTGGGTGAGGTTGCCCAGAGAGTGTCTCTTGAGAAGAGAAGAAACTATTAAGGGGACTGAGACCCCAAGGTTCAGGTTGAATGGTTGAGAAGAGCCAGGAAGGAAGACTGAGCTGGTGCATCTAGAGGTCAAGGAAGAGCTGTGGAGACCAGGGGCTCCACCTTCAAGAGGATTACAGCCTCACGCGGGAGCCAAAACAGAAACACGCACAACAACCAAAGGATGGTCTCAAGACAAAAGTACCAACAAGGACAAGTTCAAGAGCCCCACATGATATGTGGACATGCCAGGGGGGCGTTCAGCGAGAAGGAGACACGGGAGACCGGCGAGGTGTTCCAGGAGCTGGGAGACGATGCATTTGAGCTGGTTTTCCAGGAGGAACGAACTCAGGTTGGCACAGAGACAGGGAAGGAGCTTCCGGGTCAGAGCCAGCTGGGGACCTGGAAAGAACAGAAGCAAGCCTTGTTCAGAAGCATAGATGGTTTCAGGCAGCACTGCTGAGACCGTTTGCTCTCTTGGAGTAAATATTTTTTCCACGTAGGGACTTTCTTCTTTAGTGTCAATTTCTTTTTAAACATGTCCTTTATTGTGGGTTCCGTTCCTCAGCTCCTTCCACACTTTGGAAATCCCTTTCCTCTTCCCTCGGGGCGATCTGCACTCCTAAAGGTTCCAGGTCAGAGGCAGACACTTACCTTCCGGGTGGGCTGCATTTCTCAGGGAGCCAGTGAGGGTGGAGAGGGCAGGAGATCCCGCCAAGGCCCTGGGTTGGAGCCGCTGCCACCCACAAGCCGCTCGACTAGGAGCAATCATGGCATTCCTCTGCGGTCACCTCTAAATGGAGATGAGCTCCTCAGGTGCTCCTCGGGTCTTTGGAGAAGCATGCCATGTGGGGGCGTCTGGGGGAGGCCATGTGAACAGGGAAACAGTGACAGCAGAAGGCTGGGGAGCCCACGTGGCTCAGGGGCCCACACTGGAGTGAGCTGGTGGGCGCACTGAACGGATGCAGGGG
>NW_007246649.1:228316-250445 GCF_000164805.1 Carlito syrichta | reverse complement strand
CTGTGGGTGGAGTCAGGAACACAGGTTGGATGCAGGGGCTCTGTGGGTGGAGTCAGGGGCGCTGAGGGCGGGGGCCAGGCTTGAGGGCGGAGTCAGGATGCAGGGGGTGGGGTCAGGGCTCAGAGGGCGGGGTCGGGGCATAGAGGGCGGGGTCAGGGGCTCTCTGGGTAGAGTCGGGGACACTGAGGGTGGAGTCAGGGCTCTGTGGGTGGAGTCGGGACACTGAGGGCGGAGTCAGGATACTGAGGGCGGAGTCAAGGGCTCTGTGGGTGGAGTCAGGAACACAGGTTGGATGCAGGGGCTCTGTGGGTGGAGTCAGGGGCGCTGAGGGCGGGGGCCAGGCTTGAGGGCGGAGTCAGGATGCAGGGGGTGGGGTCAGGGCTCAGAGGGCGGGGTCGGGGCATAGAGGGCGGGGTCAGGGGCTCTCTGGGTAGAGTCGGGGACACTGAGGGTGGAGTCAGGGCTCTGTGGGTGGAGTCGGGACACTGAGGGCGGAGTCAGGACACTGAGGGCGGAGTCAAGGGCTCTGTGGGTGGAGTCAGGAACACAGGTTGGATTCAGGGGCTCTGTGGGTGGAGTCAGGGGCACTGAGGGCGGAGTCAAGGGCTCTGTGGGTGGAGTCAGAAACGCAGGTTGGAAAGGGGCTCTGTGGGTGGAGTCAGGGACTGAGGGTGGAGTCAGGGGCTCTGTGAGTGGAGTCAGGAGCGCCCAGGCCCTGTGGGTGGAGTGAATGTGTCCTGGGGATTGTGTCTGCTTGTTGCCTGCTGAGCGTTCTGGGGGACATGGAGGCAGACAGTGGAGAAGGGAGTGTGGGGGCAAGTCCTGAGAGCATGACAGGAGTCTAGGCATCTCAGCTTGGTGCTCCCTGACTCTCAGGGGACCAGAGAAAAGGCCTAGGAGGCCGGGAGGGTGGGCACTGGGCCCTGGGGAATGGATGGAGGGATCCTGAGATGGACCGAAAACGCCAGAAAGGGAGGAGAGTGATTTTTCAGAGGGAAACATCACCGCGTCACAGAAGGCAGCTGTAGAATTTTGCTGAAAGGGAAAGGAACCCACCAGACAGCGCTGGCGGCTGCAGCTGGGTCGCCGAGGGCTGCCAAGCGTGTGCCCCATGGCCCCCGCCCTGGCCTGACCCTTGTCCTTCCCGGAAGGGGGTGGAACCCGTCCTGCCCCCCTGCCTAGGTCCTCCCCACTGGGATGGGGACACAGAACAGAGCCACGTGGGAGCAGCTGGGCCCTTGGAGCCTGCCTCCAGACGCTCAAGTCCTTCCCAGGCCGCAGGGAGACCCAGCTGGGGATGCCTCAAAAACCAGCCTCTGTTTCTTCACTCCGATGGCTGCCTTTGAACTTGAACCCCGCAAAGCTCGAGCAACAATAAAAAAGCCAAGGGTGTTGCTGCTGAGGGTGGGGATGAGGCCGACCTGAGTGGGAGTCTCCTTTGTCTGTGGCTTCCAGCCTCCCATCTACCGCTGAAACTGCTCAAGCCCCACTTCGGCTCCAAGCTCCAACAAGAAAAATATAGCAGCTCACAATATGGTGTTCTGGCAGAAAGCTATGAATTTTAGTATGGCATGTCTGTCACAGGGCCCATCCAATTAGCTCACTTGTCAAGAAATCAGAATAAATAGTTTAGAGGCGGCGACTGCCGCTTTCGCTCAGATCTTTATTTCTTATTTGTTTTCATGGGTAAGCAGGTCTGCAGTCCCTGGGATGTATATTTAGGGCAGAGAAGGAGAGGATACGCATCTTCACGCTGGCTCTCCCCTTGGAAGGAAGCGAGGGGGAGTTTGCGTGCATTTTGGTGGAAGGGATTCTGGTGAGCTTCTGTTTTAAGAAAGCGTTATGGGGCCAACTCTCGCAAACGCCCTTGAGTCTCAGACTCAGTGCCGTGGAGTCTGAGACAAGGGCTGGGCTGACCCGAGAAGTTTCTCTCCCTCCTTAGGTGTCGGTGGATACGGCTGTGCCGGGTGGCAGCCCAGACTGATGTCCACACCTGAGGCCTGGGATGAGCTTTCTGGCAGGGAGGGCACCAGGTGCTGTGACGGTAGCGATGGCTGGCATGCGGGATGCTGGCATAGTCCCGAGGTTACCTGCTATGCCCAGAAACTCTGGCAGCTGTGTGGACTTCGTGCAAGCAAGCCCTGCTGCACGGTGGAGGCCCTTGGAGGCCCCAGATACACAGCAAGGGGCTTCTCCAAGAAGACACTGGGCATGCCTGTGTTCACCCTGTATGGATTCCCAGGGCAGGGGCCCATTGCAGCCCTGTACCTGTACTGAGGTGCTTCCTCAGTACCACAAATTGCCTGTTATGACGCTTTTTGGAAGCAGGGTCTCACTGTGTAGCCCAGGCTCTAGTGCAGGGGTGTAGTCATGGCTCATTTCAGCCTTGACCTCCTGGGCTCAAGCAACCCCTCCCTCAGCCTCCTGAGTAGCTAAAACTATAGGCATTTGCTACCTTACCTGTCTAATTTTTATTTTATTTTTTGTAGAGCTGTGGTCTCTCCCTCTTGTCCAGGCTGGTCTTGGACTCCTGGCCTCAAGTGATCCTCCTGCCTCGGCCTTCCAAAGTGCTGGGACTACAGGTGTGTGCCACACACCTGGTTAACTGTTCTTTTCTTAATTTTCGTAGAGCTAGGTTTCTGTCTGTGCTGCCCAGGCTGGCCTCCAACTCCTGGCCTCCAGTGATCCACCTTGGCCTCCCAAATCGCTGGGATTACAGGTGTGAGCCACTGTGCCCGACCAACCATGATGATTTTAGAGACATCTAGCAGAAAAAACTCTGGACAGAGAAGAAGTTACTTTGAGGAGTCCTCTTGTGGCTCTGAATATACATCCTTGCTACAGCAGAGATGAAACCCGAAGCCATTTGACACTCAGCCTGCATTCCTGAGCTCAGAAAGAACCTCACATGAGCAAGTTTCGTATAGCCAGAGGGACAGCCAGTGAAATGAATTTTAGCTGCTCAAGAGAAAACTTGGCTCATCACATACTCACACACCTTTTTCCAGCCCAGTGCTTCTGAAAACCACCTTCCTCGAATCCCAAGGGCCCCTGATTTCCCCTTTTAAGTAGTTACCGTCTCAGGGGTTTTACATCAATATTTCTCCAGTAGTGGTGGAAGAGCCCTGTCTGGTCCAAGGCAAAGGCATCTTTTGACCTATGACCTCATGAGCAAAGTGCCTCTAAATAACGAGGACCTGGCAGAAGGGGAGGGTGCCTCTTCTGACGCCCGCCCCTCCTCCCCGCCCTCCCATCCCGGGCAGTCAGTCGGGAGTCAAAGGCGCGTTCTTCAAGGACTGCAGACCAAGTTGGGCTTTGTGCTCAGCCCTGCTTCCATTTCAAAGGCTGCACCAGCGAATCGTGTGAGTCATTCCTGGAACCTTCAGGAGTCTCCATGGTGACGGCAGAGTGGGCCTGGGGGAAGCCAGCATTCACTCCACTTCCCAACAAGTTCCTCTTTTCTGGGTTTTTTTTCTTTTTTGCTTCTTTTTCAATAGACACTGGGGCTGAGGCTTGAGCTTTTTTGTTTTTCAAACAAATCACAAAATGAGAACTCCCTAAGCTCCTTTTCTGTTTCGTTGAAAACCCATTTCATATAAATAGATATATTCTAGTCCTTACCTGCTTCTGTTGAGACCATAAATAATAACAAAACATAACAAAAGCCGTGCATTTTCTTTCTTCTTTCTTTTCTTCCTTTTTTTTTGCAAGTGTTTTAAGAAGGGGTCTGGTTTTCTTGTTTTTCTCAATGAAAAGATGAAAGGCTGAATAAACTGGGGCCGGCTGGAGCAGAGATGTTCACATCATCAACCACGGAGTGGGAAGAGCCTGCCGGGGCCACTGCTGCACCCAGCAGAGGTCTACCAGGAGTCTGGAAATGTTGTCCAATCCCAGTTGGCAGAGCCATGCATATTCCCATAATCCTCAGCGTTCCTCATATACTCAGTTCTGTCCTTCGTTCTCTAATGGACAGGGAAAAGCATGGTAGTTGGGGCACATCAGAGAATGAGCATTAACATGACCGTCTTGGCCACAGGAATAGGGGTTTTTCCAAAGACGGCTAAATATCAAAAATTTGGCAGCCGTTGAATGTGAATCGATTGCCATACCTATATTTGTATAACCTTTTGGGGGACAAATCCTGATGTGTGTAGCCCTAAAGTTCCCACATCGGTGGGTGGAAGTGAGTATACGGTAAGCTGAATTCTGCTGACCCCGTTGTCTCCTCAGGCTGAAGCATGGACGTGTGGCCTCCCAGAGGTACTTTCAGATTTCCGAGGGGCTTGGGGACATCTCTCATGTGCTCTGTTTTGCAGGGTGCACCATTCGCCACTGGTGCCAAAGCTTTGCCTGGGGCTGAGGGTGTGGAAAATGGCTTTCTGCTGTCTTAGTCCTTGAGCGGGGGTCCCACAAGGTCGCTTGGGCTTTCATCCACTGGCAGTCTGGTTTCTGTTTCTGGTCTGTTCTTCCTCCCCTAGACTCAGCCTTACCCCCAGGATCAGTCAGGTAAAAGGTCCCATCTTTGTATCTAGAATCATGCTTCTCTTTGATAACCGAGGCTTTTCTAATGGGTCAAGCCTCTTGCTCTGGGTTCTTAGTGCATGGCTTCTTAACATTTCAGGAGCCATGATAACAACCTGAACTCTTTCTCAGAAAAGTGCCTAGAAGTTAACGTTTTGCAGACAAACTCAGGTGTTTACAGGCCTTCGGGGAAGAATCTTGCCTCAGGAGGAATTTTCTCTCAGAAGCTTCTCAGGCCTTGCTACAGATGTCTGTCCAGGCCCACTCACTGGCATCCCTGACACACCTGGTCACGGCTGCACAACCTCTGTGAGTGTAGCCCAGGACTAGGCCGAGGCCGTCACCACACGCACATCTATTTTCAAATCCCACATTCCACATAAGCTGTCAATAAATAAGCATGTTTAAAAAAAGCAAAACAAAAACCCCACTGGGGCCAGTTCTTCAAGGCCTCTCAAAAAGCTCTGCTTGGAAAGGCAGAGAGTACCAAGGCCTCGTCTCAAACTCCAAGGAACCCGGAACGACGCTTCTGGATCGGAGGAGATCCAAACCGGAGTGAAAATATAAGTGTGGGAGCCCTAATCTAACTTGAACTTTCCAAAATTCACACACACCACATTTTTCCGCCTATGGATTCCTTTGTTGTGAAGTAGCTTTTCTCTAACTTGTCCCCACTCTGTATCCTTAAGTTCCTAGATATTTGGACACTAGTTTTATTCATTTCCCAGGGCTTTTTGGTGTGGGGGGGGTCAGAGTCTCACTCTGCCGCCAGGCTTGGAGTGCAGTGGCAGGCTCATGGCCACTGCAGTCTCAACCTGCTGGGCTCGGGTGATCCTTCCCCCTCAGTCTTCCAAGAGCTGTTGCAAGAAAGAACCACAAATTTCATGGCACAAAACATCCACAATTTATTCTCCAACAGTTTAGGAGGCCAGACGTTTGAAATGAATGTGCCGCCTGGCCTGTGTTCCCTCCAAGGGCGCCGGCAGGGGATCCTTCCTGGCCTCCTCCAAATTTCCATGGCTCCAGGTGTCCTGTGGCTGTGGCTGCATTGCTCCTATCTCTGCCTCCGTCCTCATGTGGCCTTCTGCCTCTCCTCTCTGTGTGTGCGTTTCCTCCGTGTGTCTCTCTCTTTTTCTCTTTTCTAATTTTTAAAAATTAGAGACCTCGTCTTACTATGTCGTCCACGCTGATCTCAAACTTCTGGGCTCAAGGGATCCTCCTGCGTCAGCCTCCCAAAGTGCTCGGATGACGGATGTGAGCCACTGCACTAGGCTCCTGTGTCTTTTATCAGAACTCTTGTCTGTGGATTTACTACCCATCCAGCTAATCCAGGATTATTTCATCTAAAAATTCTTCACTTATCTGCATATGCAAAAGCCCAATTTCCAAAGAAGGTCACATTCACAGGTTCCAGGGATGAGGATGTGGGTATATCTTTTGGGGGCCACCTTGCAGCTCATTACAGAATGACTCATTTATGTCTCTAGCATCTAAACATGCCTTGCACACAGAGTTCAAAAGTTACTTGTGTGTTTGTTGATGATGGTTTGGATTTAAACTTGGACCCAGGCATTCTGTCTGCTCTGCTTCCAGATCTGAATAAGGGGTGATAGGTGTTTGGAATAAAATCCACGTCTTTGGCATTCCTTAACTATGAAAATAGCCACCAGACTCACTAGAGTAAATAATTTCTTGCTTCCCGTATGGATTTCTGTTACAGTATTTTATGCTATGGCTTCAACCCATCACATTTTAAAGGTGCAGAAATCACATAAGCATAAAGCAAATACGTTTGAAGGTCTTTTTTTCCTCTGAAAGTGGGATTTTCTCAGACCCTGAGTATCTGAAAATAAAATGGATTTTATTTATGCGATAACCTGGCATGTATATATTTCATAATATTTGTAAAGATAAAAAGATAAGCATTTCCAGGAGTACAACTATATATTTATATACAGGGGACTTATTTCTGTCATGTGGTATTTCATAGACACCTGATACCGACTTCCATATGTTCATTTAGATGATGAACACACAAAGGAAGTGGCATACTTTTTCTTTCTTTAAAAATATAGCTGGGTGTGATGTCACCAGTAGAGAATGAATGCATATAATCAAGTTTTACCCTACTCTGGAGTACAAATTTTAAGCTTTCATATTAGAATGTACCATGAAGGATCTCCGACTTCACAATCTGGAATGGTTTTTATTTGACAGGGTTAAAGGTGGCAGTAAGAAGAAGTCTCTGACTTTGCTTGCAGGAACTTTTTTAAACAACCTCTTTCTGTGATTGTAACTCACATGATATGTGACTTGCAACCCATGCGGCTGGTCATATTTTATTCATGCAATGATTGGGGTCTGGAATCCCAAATCAGGGGAAATCTAGGTTCCATGTTTTCTAGTCACATTGGAAATTAGTTCAAGTTCAAGTTATTTTTATTATTTCCATTCTACATTCTTTCAAATATAAAAGGCTTCCGGAGTGAGGCTTTATTAATAATTTTGATCATCATTTATTCATTTTCTAGAAAACTCAGAAGAGAGTCAGAACAAAGCGAGTTCTGAGTCTGCAATGCTCAAAGCGTACCACATGTGTTAGGAACTGGCAGAAGCACACGAGCTAGACATCCAGCCAATCAAAACACACTACACAGCACAGTCAAGTTCAAATGGGAGTGTGCATTGCGAGTCTTGAAGTCTAAGATGCATTAACATCAGGCCTTTCAACTTCGCATAGTAATAAAACCCAGCAACAACACAGCATCAATCAACTAAATCAGACCTCACTAAAAGAAAAGAGAGAAAGCTTCCCCCCAAGGGAGTCCTGTAGACAGATTGCATCTCAAAGTTGAAAGGACAGTTAGAACTGCCTTCTCCTTGTCGCTTTCTGGGTTCTGGGAACACTTTGCAATTTTCTTTCTTTCCTGAATGTATTTTAGCACATAGACAAATAGGCTGGCTCAGCTACAAAAACCTAGCCAACTGCTCTACCACAGAGTTGGTAAGCCTCATTGTTCCCAAGTGCTTTGTGTTCTATTTTTAAATTCATTGACAACTCTGTGTGCTTTTAATTAGCTTCTTTGACTTCAGGTGTAGGAAACTCAAAAGCGGGCTTGGATAAAAATTAGCTTTATCGGTTAACGTCTGTGTGTGTTTGAACTGTTTTATTTCCCTGCTATATGCTGACCGAGGAAAGTTGGGGACTATTCGTCAAGGGACTGGCTTTTCCTGCATGTCTTTGAGGCAGATACTGACTGAATTATTTCGCATAAAACTTGGCCCAGGCCAAATATGGCGGGGAGAAGAACAAGTGACTCCGGCTTCTAAAAACAACCATGGTTGCAACTATATATGAGCTTCAAAGACCCCTCCTTCTTTATAATGCTATGTTGGGCATTGTGATGTCGACTTCTTAAAGCATGACCACTTGAGCATCTTCTATACACCGACGTGCTGGGCCCTACCTTTCAACCTGCCAGATTGAGGTGGCCATATCACTTATTGTTCGCACTAGGACTCTCTTGAGAGTGGACAGGGTCACTAACCAGGTGGAATGCCAGGACAGCAGGTGTGAACCAGGACATCCAGATACCTGAACCTCCTCTGCCCCACGGGCCACTACCAAGTGCTTTTGAAGGCCACGTGTGTGCTGGAAATGTTGCTACATTTCACCTGCCCACGGTTCTGGTAAATATAGGCATTCTTTAGTCCTGGAACCATCCGTTACTTTCTGCTTGAACTAGCAGATCTCAGTAAGTCGCTAATTCTGGACGACCCCTGGACACTTTTCCACTGAAAAGTTCTTTTTCTCCTCAGAGTGTTCCTGTCTTTCTCGTCTCTGTTTGCGGAGATGCCAGTGATTTGGGGGACCTAACTCAGCAGTGCCTCTTTGGCTGCTACAGGGCTGTATTCGCATCCCTCTTAAGGCACTGGCCTCTTTCTGTTTAGTTACACTTTTGTATTATGGGACATGTCTGAACCAAGGGAAGGGACCAAGCCCACAGCCAGGACTCCACAGGATTCATTGAATATGGTCTTCTGGTGAATTTTTTTCCAAAGTGTGATAAGAAACAATCACACGAGAAGGTTAAAAGCCTTGTTGGAGGCAGTGTAGAAAAGAAACAGTTGCTGGATGTAAATGCAACTTCTCTACTTGAAAACTGTGCAGGCAGGGCGCGATGGCTCACACCTGTAATCCCAGCACTTTGGGAAGCCAAGATGATGGGAAGATCGCTTGAGGCCAGGAGTTCCAGGCATGGACTGCCTAAGCGACACAATGCCGGGGCAACACAGTGAGATCGTGTCTCTACAAAAAAAAAAAAGAAATTTTTTAAAAAAGAAACTTTGTAATCTTGTCAATCACTTAACCTCTCAGTACTATGAAATGAAGTTAATAATAGTATGTGCTTCCTAGGGTTTTAATGAGGACTGAGTCCTCACAGAACAGCCTGAGTCCTCACAGAACAGAACATTAAATACTCAACATCTCAGCTATTGCTACTGTTCTGACTGCATTGCCCTATTTTTTCAGCCTTTATTCTTTTTTTTTTGAGTTGGAGTCTCACTCTGTTGCCCAGACTGGAGTGCAGTGGCACACTCCCAGCCACCACAGCCTCAACCTGCTGGGCTCTGGTGATCCTTCCACCTCAGCCTTCCAAGTAGCTGGAACTACAGGCACGTGCTACCACGCTCGGCTAGTTTTTGATTTATTGTAGAGATGAGGTCTCACCAAGTTACCCGGGTGGGTCTCGAACCCGTGGGCTCAGGCCATCCACTCGCTTCGGCCTCCAAAGTGCTGGGATGACAGGCTGAGTAATGGAGCCCGGCGTCAGCCTTTATTTTTATTTTTGAATTGCATCATAACTAAAAGAAAGCCAAGAACTATGAGCATGTGTCACATAGGGAGACTTAATGTCCACCCACACATCAGGCACACCGGTGACAGCCACTGAAGAACGACTGCCTTGATGACCCAATGGACACTGGATGGGACAGAACGAAAGACCCTCTTGTGCATGAAGAGCCAACCACATCATCCCCACCATCTCAACTTGAGGTCAGAGAGTCGAGCTGCACACCTGTGTCCACATCTATATATAGAGTAGGGACCACAGTGGTATCTACCTCATGGGGCTGAAGTGATGATAAATGAGAGCACCCATGTGAGCACTGGGCACAGTTTCTAGTGCATGAAAAGCGCCTGCTACATACACATCTGCTCTTGTTCACAGCATCCATGCCAGAACATGGGTTGATTGTGAGACAGGTGCCTAGGGTGTTCTGGGGAAGGTGTCCTCGTGTTTCCTTCAACCGCCGGGAACTCCGTGGCGACCTCCACCAGGGGAAGTGCAGCAAGAAACTGAGAATGCAAGACTCTCTTTTTTCACTAGGAAAGCTGATGAGGAGAGCGCCTTCCCATCTCTGGAAATAAGCCAGCGAGGAAGGCCACCACCATCCGCTGCAAGGGTGATCAGGTCAGTGAGAAGCAATCAGCAGGACAATGAGCAACACAAGTGGCACATGAAGGCCACTAACTGGTAGGTGGGATCAGCCAAGAAATCTGTATGGTCACCAAGGACAGGATGTGAGTCCCCTGACACTCTAGCAGGAGAAAGGCGACTGAGGGACCCACAGTTCTTCTGAGAGAGGGCTTGGAGCCAGTATTTGTTAGCGTGATAACTGCCTCCCAGACCCTTAGAATGAGTCCTCCAGATGGTCCTGGCCCGAAGAACTCAGGGTCACTGACAGCACAGAGTCACCAGGGAAAGAAGTTTGTTTGAGTTCAGGTACCTCTGCCCCTGGCCCCCACATCCGTCCCATTCCCAGAGTCCTCAAGGAAGAGAAGCCCACCAAATCTTCTTGGCGTCCTCTGCCAGTGATTAGCGATGTTTCTTCATGGTATCCTTACTAATGCCCACTTCCTGCTCAGCTGTGCTCGTGGAAAGAGAGCTGGCGTGGCTTGCATTCCCCCACTGCGAGCACGTCTCAGAGAGTCCAAACGGCACAGTCGCCCTCAGTTAATTTGCTCTTAGATCTTAACCTTCTCGGCATATTTCCACTTGGATTCTGGATATTAAAGTAGAAATAAAGCATTGTGACCTTTCCGCAGGGCGCCAGCTGCGTCTCCACCCTTTCCCCTGTGGTTTAGTGACCTACAAAGTCCAGTTCGGTCACAGTCTTGTTGCTGGAGTGCTAACTTCCTTCCCAGCAGGGAGTGACTCATGCCGAGTCGTGCATGACACCAGGGCTCACCAGGCAGGGCAAATGCTCATTTGAGACCTGCTTTCAAAGGGTGAGCTTACGACCAAGGTTGAGTTGAGTGGGAAAAAAATTAAGTCCTACCTCTGCACCCCCGCACCTTTACCTTGCGAGGGCACAATGAGAAAGATTTCAGAGGTGAGCACAGTGGTTTGCCTCTGTCATGGGCAGAGTTCCATGAGTCCTGTGACTTGATGACGCTCTCAGGGAAGTATGACTGTGGGGTGGACTTGGAACAAACTCACCGTGGGCAGAAGCTGTCCCCTGTCCCCAGAGCAGATGTTCTGGCCAAAATCGGTTACAGTGACAGCATAGGAGGGCTGCGGTGGGGATGGGAAGGCTGTAAGAGAAACTTCTCTTGTGTTCTCCAAATCTTTCAAAGCAAAGTTTGTTCCATGTGTCCACTACACGGAGAAGCCTGGGCAGGAGCTCTGGTTTTGACCTTGTCATGCTCCCAGCTTGATGGATGGGAGGTGGTGGGAACTGGGTTCCCAGCCAGGAATGAAAGGAACTCCAGGCTCCTACAAGCACTCAAACTGGGTTGGTATTCACGGCCTCCGCCCTCGGAGTCTGCCAAAAACATGTGTCATGGCCAGGCCCAGTTGCTGTCTGTTCCCCCTCCAGAAAATAAGAAACCTCACTGCATAGACACTTGGTGAACGCAACGTTAAAACATGGAGGCAGCGGGGGTGAGGGAGAGGGAGAGTAGAGAGACCGGAGGCTGGGCGATGGGACAAGTGTAGGGTGGACTCGAAGAGTGAGAAACCGTGGGATGGGCTGGAAATACGCAGGAGAGGACGCTTCCTTAAAGTGGGGTGCAGACTGTGGGCATCCATTCCCCTCTTGTTTGGGGGCAAATCAGTAAAAGATCAGAGTGATTTCGAAATCCCTTTGGTTTGTGGGACCGTGTGTGTTCCGCTGCTCTGTGAGGGTCCAGGCTGTGTAGAGACCACACGTATAAGTGGATTGTGGCCTGGCCCATCTCAACGGGGCGAGCCTGGGAAAGTTCTTCTTGACTCTCTGGAAGCAAAAGTGAAAGGCTGAGGAAGACATTGGGAGTGGGTGCATAGACCGGGCAATGGTGAAGGGTAAAGGTGGTGGGGAGGGGAGGGGATCTGTGCTTGCCATTGACTTTCGATTTCTTCTACCGGAGAACCTGGTATCCCAGTCCCCTCCTGGCTGGCTGTGGGGCGGGTGACTTCCTTTGGTCGTGGTGTACAGTTGCCTCTGATGTTGGAGGGCACAACAGAGAGACTATCAAAGTTTACTGTCCTTTATGTGACCAACTTTTATTGCTGGCACCTTCCTCTTGGAAAAGGCCATTGATTTATGACTGAACAGTCCCTACGCACAGATATTAAACCATGCTTCCTGTCTCTTAGTTCATTTTTGTTTAAAGGAGTAGGTGGTTTCCATACGCTATTCAGAACATGGCTGCAAAAAACTGGAGTAAAAAAAAAAAATTTGAAGTTTTTATTTCTGTCTCTCCCCACAGATGAGTTTGGAAATTTTGCTTTGGGCCATATGGAGAGGATATTTCTCCCAGAAGGAAATTATATAGTGCTCTCTGTTTCTACTCAACTGCTTTTCACTTTGTAAGTGGACCCTTTGAAGCAGTCTTTTCTTTACCTCAGATTCTGACATGAATAATTGTTTAATTGCCTTTCAGTCTACACAAGATAAGGAACCATGTCTCAAAATTGTATAATTCTCTTAACTAAACAATAGCCGAGCCACCCAGAGCAGTTTTCAAAGAAAGAAAAAGAATTCCTCACATATGTTAAGCATTTTATTCTTTTCAAAGTGCTTTGCTCTGTATTATTTTGTAAAATTGGATAAAGTCTACAAAAGCACGGTGTAAATCTTATCACATAATAAAAAAGTAAAATTTTGTAACAATTATTGATTTAATCTTCTAATAGGAAACTGAGGCTCGGTGAGGGGAAGTTACAGGCCCAAATCACAGCGGTTAACTTGGTCCCACACTGCTGTCAGTTTCCTGTGTCTGGGCATGCTCTCTCCTTTCTAGAGGGTGCCTTGCCTGTGGGACCTTCCTCAAGGGAGGCCAAAGACCACCGGATGCCCAGAAGAGACTCCCCTGAGGGTGAGCCGGAAGCGGAGCTGCAGGTGTGTGTCCCCGTGTCAATTACCTTCCACAGACCCTGATGTTGCCTATCAAAGACTTCCGGAGGCGACTTATCTTCTCATCTTGCTCAGTGGCCACCCATCAGTCTTCCACAGACTTCTTTCTCTCACCACGTGGCTGAGGAGTTGTTACATTCTCTAGATTAAAATACATATGTAGGTTACTTTTACTTTTCAGAAAAATGGTCTCTGAAATAAGCGTACAGACTATTGGCATAGTTCTCAAAAGGTGTTAGCAAATTCTCAAGATGGGTTTTGCATGTGTCAGGAGAGGAGCTAGGGCAGAAATCATAGGGGATGAAGTGTCTGCCTTTCTCCCACCCCTCACTGGATGGAGCCCACCTACCTCCTCCACAGAATACAGGGCCAAGGAGTTCCCCCATCCAATCAAGCAAATCCCATGTGGGTGGGGGGAGATTGGGGAAGTCTGAGAGAAAGGGCAGGCCACAGGTGGTGAGGGCTCAGAAGAGTTTCAAGGCAATCAAAGGACACTGTCAACACAGAGAAGATGCAATCATGGAGAAGCAAAGAAAATATTTGCAAGTCATATATCTGATCAGGGATTCATATCCAGACTATATAAAGAACTCCTATAACTCAACAACAAAAAGACCAACCCAAAGAAAAAATGGGCGAAGGACTTGAATAGGCATTACTCCAAAGAAGATATGTATCCAAATAAGCACCTGAAAAGATATTCAGCATCACTAATCATTAAGGAAATTCAAATCAAAACCATAATGAGATACCACTGCACACTCACAAGGGTGGTGATAACAAAAAATGCTAGCAGAAAATAAGTAAATGTGGAGAAAGTAGAAGCCTCATTCATTGCTGATAGAAATGTAAATATGGTTGTGCTGCTGTGGAAAGCTATATGGTGGTTTTCCAAAAAATTACACATAATATTGCAACACAATCCAGCAATTTCATTTCTGGGTATATACACAAAAGAATTGAAAGCAGAGACTCAAGCAAATATTTGTACAACCACATTCATAGCAGTATCACTCACAACAGCCGGAAGGTGGAAACAACCCAAATATCCATCGGCAGATGAATGGGCAAACAAAATGTGGTGTGTACCTACGATGGAATACTATTCAGACTTAAAAAAGAAGGGCATCCTGACACATGCTACAACATGAATGGACCTTGAAGACATTATGCTAAATGAAAAAAGCCAGACCCAAAGGGATAACTATTGGATGATTCCACTTATATGTGGTGGAATAGCTACTCTTATAAACCCTAATACATAGAGTAATCAAATTCATAGAGACAGATAGTAGAACGGTAGTGGTCAAGGGCTGGGAGAAAAGGGGAAAGGAATTATTATTTAATGAGAGGTTGGAAAGATGAAAGAGTCTGAAGATGGGTGGTGGTGATCATTACACACAGTGTGACTGTACCTAATGCCACTGAACTGTACACTTAAAATGGTTAAAATGATAAATTTTATGTATATTTTACCATAATTTTTAAAAACTTGAGAGAGAGCGAGAGCAAGAGAACTTCCTAGGGAAATGAGGAGCTCTGATGAGAGAGGGAGGCACTGAAGTCCTCTCCAAGGAGAACACCCTGAGTCTGCTACACTGAGGCCAATTCCCTCTAGAAAAGAAGCCCTTGCCCCTCCTCACCTCTGCAGTGAGTGAGGACCCATAAAGGACTCCTTCTTAGAGGCCCAGGGAGGATGAAGGAGGAGGTGTCCAGCTCCCTCTCTTAGTCATCTCAATACTGATTAGGCCCAAGTACAAATGTTGCTAGTTTCTTTGCTGGTCATTGTCTTTTGCTGCCTGATCCTCCTGATAATTTTTCTTTTTGCTGGACTTCTAGAAATTATTTTAGAAGAGGTGATAGGTGAGACACTTGATCAACTCTTATATGTCTAAAAAGATCTTAATTTTTGCCCTCACATTTGAATGACAATTTGATTGGGCAGAGAATTCTAGGACAGTCATTTTTCCTCAGTGTTTCAGAAAGTGACTATTCTGTCTTCTCGCACCAGGTGCTGCTGAAATGTGATGTCAGACTGATTCACATTCTGTAGTGGGTGACCTGCTTTCTCTCTCTCTCAAAAATTCTGGGAGATTTTCTTTATCCTCGGTATGCTGACATTTTATTCCAATGTCTATAGGTGTAGATTCATTTCATTAATATATATAATATTCTAGAAATTATATAGTAATTTCTAGAAGTCCAGAAAAAAGAAAAATTATCAGGAATATATATATATATATATATATATATATATATATATATATATATATATATTCTGTTTTGTTCTTGGGTATTCCTTGCAACTCCTCACAGGCCATTGTGAGGGATAAGAGGAACAGACTTCTGGGGTCTTTCCTTCTGCTTCAACCAAAGTTTTTCACTTTACCTCTTTTACAACCTGAACTTTTAAGATTTTATTTGAAGACTTTCTCTTCCAAAATGGCAGCCAAAACACACAAGCTCGCCTTTCTTCCTTGAAATTTCCATTTTTGGTCTGGGAGTTCATTTGCAGAGAGCTGTTAGATAAGCAGGAGGTCATTGATCTGAGGCTTTCCTGGTACTTTGAATTCCTACATAACAAACAGCAACATAACTCAGTACATAAACAAACTGAAACCTAAATTACCAGTGTCGTTTTTGCAACAGTCAATCTCAGCCAATCACAAACAGCCAAGAAACGTCAACCAAACACAAGTAGTCAACTAACCAGACCATGCCCAAGCAAGGCAAATGCCTCGCTGTAACCAATCTAGTTATTCTGCACTTTACCTCCACATTCAGCCTATATAAGCTACTGCTAGTGCTGCTAAGTGGAACTTGGTGAACCTCTTCTGGATCTGAGTGCTGCCCAATTCATGAATCGTTCTTTGCTCAAGTCAACTCATAAATGTATTTTTTCGAAAGTTTTTCTTTGAACAGAACTGACATTCTCTGAGCTCAATAAATTATCATGCCCTTGATGGCTCTATTTATCAATTCTGTTAGCTTTCCCAAGTGCTCTCTGATGTCTTAATAAGGGGGTCCCCAAACCATAAATGTAAATATTTCAACATGTAGTGAACATAATGATGTTGAGTTCTACCTTTGGAAGAGGTGCTTTATAATTACTTTATGTGGAACTTCCCTGGCTATGGATATGACCTAGATGCCAGAGGCACAAGAGATGAGGAACCTTGTTTATCTCATATAGTGGGGAGCTGTTGGGTTCAAAGGATTGATAGAGTTTTGTCATGTGTTCCTCAATGTAAGGTCTTTTGTGGGGACTTTGAGATAACTTCAGTGGTGATTTATATTACTTCAAAACTTTTAAGGATTTAGATGTTCTTGAGTCCATCCCTGCATAAGGCTGGCCTATGGGTGACCCAACCTTATCCAGATAACTTATTCAGAAGTGGAAGACGTTTTACCTCTTTTGAGAAATGAGAAGTCATCATACTAGTGATTTGAGTAAGATATTCAAGCAGGAAAAAAATGTTTTAATCCTTAAAAGTATCTATCATCAGGCAGGCAACATTTTAATAAGTGTCAAAAGTTTACTTAAGCTATGTGGCCATAATTTGGAGTAAAAAGTGGATTGTGTCAATAAGTTTGTTAATGATCTTACTTTTCTGAATCCTATTTGGGTAAATAACTTCCATATACACCATAGAAATTCTATTCACTCCTCTTATTTTTCTAAATATTGAGGTTTTTTAGTTACTTGTGATCATAAAATGGATATTATCCCTAATATATTATCGGTTAGCTCTTGCTTCAGATACAACTAATCAGGTAGTTAATTTGTTGATCCCATAGTCATCACCCATTATCCCATCCCTGTTCTTTTCCCAGCAACTAATCATTTTCAAATGGGGGCGCTCTGTAAGACTCCAGGGAAACTGATTTTATTCCTATCAATGAAAGTGGGTCATGTGGTCTAGGCTAAGCCAATCAGTGCCTCCCATTTCTTCACACACAGACATTGGTTGCAGAGGGAACATGTACCCTAAGGTGCCTAATCAGAAGAACCTTCAGATTTTCCTTGTCAAGTGAGGCAAGGATGCGCTCTTGCTTCCCTTCTGGCCTAGAATGAGAAAGTATGCAAACCTGAGAGCAGCTGGAAGCCATAGAGGATCTTAAAGGGAGTAAGCCTTATAATTTAACCCCAAAAAGGGCAAAGTGAAGAGCTAGAAAAAAATCAGGTTCTTGATGACTTTGTTGAGCTATTGGATCAAGCTTTATCTGGAACCAATATTACTGCTGGTATTTCCAGTTACTCGAGTCAACAAATTTCCTGAATTGTTTAAAGCATTTTGAGTGAAGCTTTCTGTTAGCGGCATTCTAGCTGATATACTTTATAGATGATATATTAGTAGACAGCTTCGCAGTTTACAAATCATATTATTTTCATTTTCACAGCATCTCCATAGATATTTAGAAAAGCTGGCATTCTTCTCATTTTATATTTAAAAAAGGACCATGAAGACATTGCCCTAGGTTAAATAGATGGTTATGTAGAAGAGGAAAATTATATGAAGACAGGAAATGTGTACATATTTTAGAGTTATGTCCTCAGCATCTTTTCTGGTATTTGTCAACTGGATATAATCAGAGTTTGTTGAGTGAATAAATAAATCAAAGAATAAAGGCTGGAATGGTGAAAAAAATAATGGGTTTGGTTTTAATTATTCATTCATTTTTTTCAATTAAGATTTACCAAATACTTGCTATGTACAAGGTATGGGGTTAATTGTTCAAATTAAATCCTCTTTGTGCCAGTACCTCTAGGCAAAAGAAAATGATTTACTTTTCTAATTTTTAAAATTCCATTTAAAAATTTTCAAATGGTTAAGAGATTATGGGGTTTTTTTTGTTTTTTGTTTTTTTTTTTTGAGTCAGAGTTTCACTCTGTCACCTAGGCTGGAGTGTAGTGGCATGTTTATGACTACCAGAGCCTCAGCCTGCTGGGCTCAGGTGATCCTTCTACTTCAACCTTCCAAGTAACTGGAGCTACAGGTGCATGCTATCACACTCAGCTAATTTTTTTTAAATTGTAGAGACATGGTCTTGCCAAATTGCCCAGGCTGACCTTGAACTCCTGGACTCAGGCAATTCTCTTGCCTCGGCCTCTCAAATTGCTGGAATTATAGGTGAGAGCCACTGCACCCGGCTAGATTATAGTACTTAAAGTTTTGCAATGCTTTACTAAGGAGGATCCTTGTGTTTTAAAATCTCTTTTCTGTTGCATATATCCACAGTTTCTGCCTTGTTTGCCTTGAGAATGGGCACTTCTCTGATATAAAGCCATGCCAATTATTTTATGTTTAAAAGCTCAGTGCCGTTTGAATACCTCACAACCATTGTATTATATCCTTCTCAATGTTCAAGTCTTTCTCTGGCAGTTATGTTAGAAAGTCTTCTCATTCAAATCTCTTGGGGACCATTAAGAGTTGAATTTTCCTATTTCAGTATGCATTATAGCAGATCAAAAATCCATACTTTATGAGTGAAGCCATAGGACGATTTGAAACTCTGTCAGATTGCAGAGTAACAAGAAAGTAGGAAGACGATCACCCTGTGGGGATGAGGCACTAACCAGCCAGGTAGTCAGGAGATTAGCCTGAACTATAGTTTCCTAGGGATGGAATGAAGGAAGACATGACCAAGAAATGTAGCTCTTTAGAGACTAGACGCTTCAGACAATTAAGTTCATGGAATCGATGGATGGAAATGGTTTCAGGTTAAAAACTCAGCAAGATTCCATTTCCTCTTTTCCTGTCCTCTTAAGGAGTAGAGAGAAAGAAAATGCATGATAGGTGTGTTTTGGAGGCCAAGTTGACAGTAAGTCAGCCCTGAGCAGTGGACGGAGCAAAATCTTTGAAGTGAGATAGGGCGGGGTTCAAATCCTACCCTTGAAAATTTTGGCAAAGTTGCTTACTCTCCTCTCCCTGAGGCTTATTTTTCTCACCTAGAAGGCTGATAATATTTATCTTAATAGGGCAAGGAATGTAGGAAATATTAGCTATTATTCTGCACTTTTTATATAAGCAAGCCAAACCTGGACTCATTAAAAAAAGTGTTGCCACACTTATTTCTTGCTTTTTTTTTTTTTTAAGAGAAAAAGGATATATCTTCAGAGTATCCAATAGCACAGAAAGAAAAAGGAAAATGAAGGGGGCATTTCAGAGAATCAAGATTTCTTAGTCAAGATTTCATCATGGCTCCATAATGAGAGTGGGCCACTGTCCTCTGGTGTCTTTTTCTGTGTCCTCTTTTTGCTAGATGTGCCAGCTTTCATCCTAGGGAAGGAGGGAAGGTTTAGTTCACGTCCTTGAATACCATTCCAAATGTCTCATGTTTCAGATAATGTCCTCTAGGACCTTGAACAAACTAACTATAAAAGAGACGAATGACTAGATTTTTCAGCAGATTCTTGGTATTCTTCTGAAACTTTAACCACAGCGTCTTAACTCTCCACTCATAACCTTGCTGCTCTTTCTACCTGAGTAGTTTCCCTCCTCTTTGAAGCCCAGTCCCATGAGGTGTCAATGACCCGATTTATGTGTGTTAGGACAAAAGGAAGGAGCAGAATGGCAAGAGGCTGTTAGTGCTCGCCAGCGTCCCCTCTGGCCACTCTGGCACAGGTGGCCAAGTGACAGAGCACACCAAATCCTGGGGCAAGGTTCCAGGGTGGGCGGAGGCGGTTCTGAGCCCACCCCTCACGTTGGATGGAGTTGAGTGGCCTGGCCTGCCATTTCTGACCCATCTCACGTCTGTACTATTCTGATTATAGAAAACAACAGGGTGAACGTTTGCAAATATCGTGCGATAGAGGTGGTGGTTTTGCATAATTCTAACAAATTTGGCAAGACATTTATGGAGAATCAAAACAATTTAGGGAACGCAATTCTTTTGCAGCTGAAATACCTGATAACTAACCACTTACTGTTTTTAAGTTTTAAAATGTGAGTTTTTGACAGTATAATTCAATTCCATGACACTCTAAAAATTTAGTGTCATTGAAGTACTCAGTCCAGCACCCTACACAATCCCAGTGCCTCCCTGGAACTCATTTAGGAGCCTTGGTGAGCTTATCAGTCATTCAGATCAGGTGAGTATTCTCACTTCTCAAGGTCTTGGGAGAAATTCTCAAACTTGCACTTCTGTACCTCACTCACTCCTTTCACACCTGAAGTTGAATTTGTTCATGATTGAGTGCATTGCTATAACACTTGATACTTTCCAAAACATACTTATTCACAATATTACAAGCAGAGGAGAGTTTATTCGTTTTTCTTCTTAGAGGAGAACATTGGTGTTCAAAAAAATTGACAGAATTTTTTGTTTACTATATCCATTACGGTCTTGGATGCTGAGTCTAGAAAAGAAACCACACATGTTATATCTAAGTTGCAAAGTAAGTTTGAAATAAATTCAATTTTTAAGTGTAAAAATGAAATTATTAGAAAAAATATTTAAATATTGTTATAATTAGGGGGGAAGTGGAAAAGGACTTTATAAAGGCTTCCAGGACAAAAGTCATAATGGCAATTATTGCTAGGTTTGAGTGCTTAAAACATATACATATACACACACACATATACACACACACACACAGGAAAAAGTTCTGAGTGGTAAAAAATTTACTCTGATATATTTTGGCATTTAACAAAAAGACAAATGCTACACTAAATAAAAAGTTAATACCTTTATATATAAAGAGTTCTTATAGACCAATAAGGAAAAGATGACTCCATAAGTTAACAACAGATAGAAACAGCAAATTCACAGTAGAAAAAATAAAAACAGCCAACCATTATCAACAAAATTTTTAATCTTCTTGGTAACAGAATTTAAAAAATTAAAACAATAAAATTTTCCAACCTGTCCGGGCTCAGTGGCTCAGCCTATAATCCCAGTACTCTGGGAGGCCGAGGCGAGTGGATTGCCTGAGCCTGCAGGTTTAAGATCAGCCTGGGCAACTCGGCAAGACCTTGTCTCTACAATTAATAAAAAATTAGTTGGACATAGTAGTGCATGCCTGTAGTTCCTGCTACTTGGAAGGCTGAGGCAGAAGGATTGCCGGAGCCCAGCAGGTCGATGCTGGTATGGCGGTGAGTGTGCCACTGCACTCCAGCCTGGGTGACAGAGTGAGACTCCAACTCAAAAAAAAAAAAAAAAAGATCCAACTTGATGGGGAAAAAGTAAAATAGAGTGTGTTGTCAAGGATTTGGAGAAATGGGGGTACCTTCATGGTATGCTGTTGGGAATTTAAGGTGGTACAACCTTTGGGAGAGCAATTTGGCATTATGTAGCAAATTCCTTGAAAACAGCATAACATCTGACCCATTCTAAGGATGAATTCTCAGCAAGTAATTGGGCAAGTCACCAAAAAGCCAAGAGCAAAAATGTAAATGGCAGTGTTTTTTTTTTTAATAATAGTGAAAAATGGGAAACAATCTCAAATATTGATAATAGGGGGTCATATATATCACAATTAAGCCATAAAAAGAAAGACTACCAGATACAGTACTAGAAATAGTTTGATGTAATTCTATTCAAGAAAAATGCATATACGTAAATGAATACACACATACAATGCATATATATATATATTTATATATATATAAAGAGAAGAGATAGAAATAGAGATAGATGGGTAGACATAGAGATAAATATAAATGGGGGGAGAGAGACAGAGAGGAGAGAGAGAGAGAGAGAGAGAGAGAGAGAGAGAGAGAGAGAGAGAGAGAGAGCCAGTCTTGGTTCTCAATGTTTTACATCTAACAATTCATTTAACCCCCACGTAACCCTGAGAAGGGGTGCTATAATAAACTCCATTTCACAAACTGAGGCAGAAAGAGAGGGAACACTTGCCTAAAGCCACATAGCTAACAAATGGAGGTTCCAGGATTCAAATCCAGGCAGTGCAGCTCCCAAGTCCCTGGTCTTAAGCACCACCCCTGCTGTCCTGGTGAAACAGGGCACCCTGTGCCCTCTGCTTTCCACAGATAGACCGAGGCTTGGGGCATGCATGCTGACGAGCCTCTAGTGCTTACCTCTGGGTGAGGGGTATAGTGGAGGGGGTGTCTGTCTATTAATTTTAAAAAATCCAATACATTTTTGCTGATTTTCTGCAAACACAAATTACTTACTGGTAAAGCAGTCCAAGTTTTTCTTAAGTTGCAAAGTTGAGAAATATTTAGCACCTCCCCCCCCCCCC
>NW_007246649.1:217091-228296 GCF_000164805.1 Carlito syrichta | reverse complement strand
TTTGGTGACTTACAGGACAAAATAGGATTAAGGAGGACGGCTCAGCTTTCCTAACTCTGGCTCTCTGCTAAGCCCTTGATTGTGAAGCCTCACAAAGACACAGAATGTGTGTGTGGGGCTTGCTTTCTTGTTTTCATTTCATTTCTTTCTGAACATTCCGTGCCCTTCGATTTTGTTCTTCTAAAGGAATTATTGCGCTAGGCCCAGCATTCCAAAGACCTGACGTACAGGCCAGGCGTTCAGCGCCCTCCCGCCCCTCATGCAAGGGGCCCCTCTCTCCCTGTCAGCCAGGCATTGCCAAGATCCTTGTTATTTTTGCCCAGTATTTTTTCAAAATCCCAGAGGATCTTGGTGTGAGGAACATTCTCTTATTTTTTGTTTTCTGACTCAAATAATCTTGGTTCTTGAGATTGCAGCAAATACCAAGGGGGTAAGAAATAGTGTTTCCTGATATTAAATAAAATTTTAAAAAGAGGACACAGTAGGGGTTGCTTTTCCTGACATCTGTGTCAACTTGTTCAGTTCCTAGGTGGACTCGTTTGGCTTCTTTGTGGGGGTGGTGATGTCGTAACGATTTGAGCTTGGTCCTTGGCCCTGCCTTTGCTAAGTACTTTACACATACTCTTTTACTGACTACTCCTCGTAGTCATGGTAGGAAGTAAGAGCATCCTCACATTTTGCAGGGTCTGGTGGTTTAGTGGCAGGCTCTCAGAAGTGGCAGTGCTGGAACCTTAGCTCAGGTCGGTCCAAGTTCAAAGTGTGCGCCTGACCACGGTTGGAGTATAAGACCAGAGGTGACTGTTTACTATGTGGAGAGTGCGTGTCCACTCCACTTCCCAACCCCTCACCCACCAGGAAAGCACCAGGGCCAGGGACTCAATCAGTGTGTGTGGAATGAATGAATGACCAGGTGAATGAATGACCAGGTGAATGAATTCACGAACTGAGCCACCGCCGACAGGCCAAAGAATATAAACAATAGAAAAACGGCCATTGTGTAAAGTTACTTTTTAAAATTTTAAACAAGGGCTTGGTGGGCTGAGTTTAGGGGTGTGTTTTATTCCCTTTTGGTCTGGAATCTCTTAAATGGGGAGACTACTTCAAGTTCTATAGGGGGGCAGTGCTAAGTGTTGCCTAGAGAAGAGAGAACAACTTACCCTACACTCCGGTCTGGACTTTAGAGCAGGCACTGGAAAACTTTCTTCAGAAAGGGGCAGGCAGTAAATATTTCAGGTTTTTAGGGCTGAACAGTCTCTGTTGCAACTACTCAGCCCTGTGTTGGTACATGGAAGCAGCCATATTAACAAGCAGATGTGGCTGTGTTTCAATACAACTTTATTAATGGACATTGAAATGTGAGCTTACTTCATATAATTTTTCTATGTCACAAAATTATTCCTCTTAAAAAAATTTTTTTTTCCAACTATTTAAACATACTATTCAAAGTGGGCTACCAATGTATTCCCCATAAAACTTTTAAAAAACAAACTCAATCATGGTCATGCAAAGCCAGGCAATAGGCTGAACTTGGCTAGTGGACTAGTTTTCCCAGCCCTGATCTAGAAACCAGGCAAATGGGAAGAGAGAATCTTTCCATCTTTTCCAGCTCAGAAAAGCTGCCTTGGCTAGGAAGGGGTTTAGGAAAAGTTCTTTCTCCTTGCCCCATCTGCATGACTTTGGGCATGTCACAGGTTACTGGTGCTCTGTGTGCCTCTGCTTCCTTCTGCATAAGACGGGAATACAAACAGTGTGTCGCTTGGAGGATTGAATGAGACCATCCACTGAAGGCACTTCAAACGGCATGTGGCATAGAGACACCCTCACTGAGTGTTAGCCATCATCATTGTTGTTGCTGTGATTGGTGATGTGTGTCACTGGGATGCTGAAAGATGTGGAATCTCAGCACCAGTTTGGTCCTCTGCTTCTTCCAGGAGCAGCGATGATTTCGAGGGTATCATGGGGTACCCTGGGTCCGACCCTTGGCTTCCCCAGTCTGCCATTTTGGGGAATAAATTTTCAGAGTTGGAAGGGCTTTCAGAGGGCTCCTGGTGCAACCTCCGTCCAAAGCAGGAATCTTATTGTAGCTGCCATGACAAAGAACCATCCCTCTGTTTTGTATTTTCCTGTGAGACGTATTCTCTTGTGTCAGGTGTAGCCACCAGAGGAGACAAAATAAAGTTGATTATACTCACAAGTCCTGGAGACAGGAGGCATGCACACCATGTTGGACCACCTGGGAAAGACAACAGGGTGGCTGACAGGCAGAAGACAGAAGCAAGAGGACGGCTTAGGCCACAACTTTATCGGTGTTTCTCCGGAAAGACAAGGCAGGGCAGGGTGAATGGTTTTGGACTGGCTAGTTTGATTCCAGCAAATGCTGGTGCATAAAGATGGAGTCTCTAGTAGCCTTGCACCTGGTCCTAGGATGATGAAGCAGAGGAACATGATTTCAGGAGTGCATGGGACAGATGGAGGAGCTCTGACTCCGTGCTGGATAATTTGTCTATCCGACGGAGCCTTCGGGCTGAGTCCTTTGTCTTTAAGCGTTGGTTAGATCCACAAAAAGTCATCTCTCCCCAGTTGAAAAGTTTTTTTTTTAAAGATATCAAAACATCATAATATACAGAAAAATTTAAAAATCTTTACCCTGTAACTTCTCAAATGACATTTCAACTGCATCTAACCCCATTAAAAATTCTAAGGCCAGGCATAGTGACCCATGCCTATAATCCCAGCACTTTGGGAGGCCGAGGTGAGAGGATTGCCTGAGCCTACGGGTTCAAGACCAGCCCTGGCAACTTGGTGAGACCTCATCTCTACAATAAATAAAAAAATTAGTCCGGCTTGGTGGCGTGTGCCTGTAGTTCCAGCTACCTGACTTTGAGGTCCTTGGAGACAGGAAACAGGTCTTGGCTATCTCTGAGTTCCAAAAACCTAGTCTGTGCAAATATTCTGCCTATTTTTGTAGAATTGGATGGTATCCTGGTTTCAGGCTGAGGTGAAAGGATCACCTGAGCCCAGCAGATCGAGTGTGCCACTGCACTCCAGCCTGGTGACAGAGTGAGACTCCAACTCAAAAAAAAAAGCGCCTTTGGGAGGCTGAGGTGAGTGGATTGCCTGAGCCCTCAGGTTCGAGACCCGCCTGGGCGGGCGAGACCTCATCTCTACACTAAATCAAAAAATTAGCCAGGCGTGGTAACGTGCGCCTGTAGTTCCAGCTACTTGGAAGGCTGAGGCGGAAGGATCGCCAGAGCCCAGCAGGTCAAGGCTGCGGTGACCGGGAACAGCCACTGCACTCCAGTCTGGGTGACAGTGAGACTCCAACTCAAAAAAGAAAAGAAAATTCTAGATGAGCTCCCAGCTGCCTCTTGTACCGAGTCAACCCTCCGGTTCCTGGGGCTTAGAGACCCTTCACGCCGCCATTCTTCATGCCTAGCTGTCCTCACGTCCCGTTCCTTCCTCCTTCCTCCATTTCTTCCGCCAACAGTTGTTGGCCACTTGTAGCGGGCTTGACCTTGAGGTCCTTGGAGATGGGAAACAGGTCTTGGGCATCTCTGAGTTCCAAACACCTAGTGTGTGCGAATATTCTGCCCGTGTTTGTAGAATCGGATGGTTCCCTGGTTCCCACATGTGGCTCTCAGCCACGGGTCATTTGTGCTTCCTCCAGACACGGTCCCATGTGCCAGCTGCTCCCAGATGCTGCAATCTCCTGACCTACATTTGCCCCAGTGCCCCGCCAGCAATTAAAGGGGTTTAACCAAAGTGCCCGCACGTAGCCAGGATCAACTGACTGGCCTGGGGAGGCTTCCGTGTGAACCCTACCACCGAGAGGGAGTGTTTATTTGGGCAGACGGGAAGCAGTGAACTCAGAGAATAACACAGCCAGAGCCCAGTGAGGTAAGCACAGAGGGAAGGAAGTGAAATTTTCCATTCTAGTTCAGCCATGACCAAAGTTGTCAGGAATCAGTGCAAGGACTTCAAATTGGAGTGTATTTTCATGGGTACATCTCTCTGCAAATCTGGGCTTTTATTTTCCCATATGTTTCTGCTTTACCTTTCACAAGACTTTTTACAGTTACAACTGCAGAAAAAAACGATCCGAAGCGTGTTCCGTATATTTTGTTCACTTATTTAACAAACACTCAATAGTGCTTGTTTATGTCAGGCACTGTCCTCAGAACTTTATATATAACCATGACTCAATGTTGCTTTTCATTCATTTATTCATCCATTTGACAAAAATAAATTTGCTATCTTCTATGAAATGACATTGTGCTAAGAATAAAAAGATATAGTTCTCTCTCTCTCTCTGTCTCGCTCTCTCTCTCTCTCTCTGTCATGGACTTAGTGGGATAGACAAGTAATCAATAACACTTATAGTAAAGGATGGGATAAGGACATCCACACACAGCATGTATCAATCATTCTATGAGGCAGGAAGGAAGGACATCAAACTTAGCCAGGAGCAGGTGACGTTTAAACTGTGTCTTAAAAGATGAGTGAGGGTCTGTGATGAGAGGAGGGGTCTGTGTGGCAGGAACAGCTGGTGCATAGCATCGAGGGAAAGCCAGCCATATTCTCAGGGAGCTATAAGCCGCATTCCACAAATCTCAAGCAAAGGGCATGTGTTTGAGGGTGAGGAAGGGTCTTAGACAGCTAAGGCTGCCAATACAGACCAGATAGCTTAGAAAAACAGAAATTTGCTTTCTCAGCAGTTCCAGAAACTAAAAGTCCAGGATCAAGGTGTGTCTTAATCCATTTGTTTATGCTATAAAATCAGAATACTACAGACAGGGTGGTTTAGAGTGAACAGAAGTGTATTTGGCTCACACATTCAGAGGCCAGGAAATCTAAGATCAAGGTGCAGGCATCTTGCAAGGGCCTTCTTGCTGTGTCATCCCACAGCAAAAGGCAAGAGGATGAAAGAGCGCAAAACTTACTTGTACAACAAACCCACTCTCACAATAACAATCCCACTCCTGGATCATTGCTAATGATTACTCCATTCATGAGGGCAGAGTCCTCATGACCTAATCACCTCTTATTTGTCCCCATTCCAACACAGTTGCATTGGAGATTAAGTCTCCAACACACGAACCTAAGAAGGTGTACATTTGGTTTCTGATGAGGGTTCTCCTCTTGGTTTGCAGATGGCTGCCCCTCGCTGCGTCCTCCCATGACCGTGTGTGCCCCAAACCCCGGTGTGCCCCAAACCCTGGAGTCTCTTTCTCTTCTTATATGGACACCAGCACTATGCGATTAGAGCCCTACCCTAATGACCTCATTTGGCCTTAATAACTTCTCTAGACTGTCTCCAAAGATGGTCACATCCTGTTGCTCCAGGAGTTAGGGCTTCAGAATAGGAATTGTGGGGGGACCCAATTCTGTCATAAGACATGGAGAGGAGAGATGAAGAAAGTGAGTCTGACATGGTGGCTACTGTGGTCGTCCAGGGGAAAAGTGATGGAATGCTAAGTGAAATCTACGACCGTGGGAGTGGGAAGGAAGCCAGAGATGCCTCAGATTTGAAGGAGACAGAGTCAGTGGGTGGAAGCAGCCAGATGGCCAGGAGGTCCGGGGTGGAGGCACAGTGGAGGAGGTCATGGGTGGAGGGAGGAAGTGAGAGGGTGCAGTCTAGGATGTCTTCGACATTCTGGGTGGAGGAATGGTGGTGCCTCCCTGGGATGAAGGTCTCAGAAGAGGCATATCAGGGTGGGAGGAAGACAATGAGTTGGACATGCTGGACAGTGCATCACATGGGGAGATGGCGCAGGGAGCTGAGCATATCAGTCAGAGAGTCTGAAAAGAAATCTGGCCTGGAGCTAGAGATTCAGAAATCATCAGCTTAGCTGAGGGCATTGGAGCCAAAGATTTGGACAAAATCACCCACGGACAGAGAAGGTGGACAAGGACAGAACCCTGGGACTCAGGAAGAAGAGTGGCCGGAGAAGAGGGAGGAGGACCAGGAGAAGACAGGGAGTTGGTGAGACAGGAGATAGCTAGAGAAAGGCTAGGCAGACAGACGGGGGCGTCCTCTGGTAATAATATAGCGAATTCCCGGTAAGCCTCTCAGGCTCAGCATTGGTAAATGAGCTCCCTGCAAATCTTTCAAGCTAGAGCTTAGGTACTCACTGCTGGGATGGAAAAGCAACCAATCAGTTCACCATTAGGCCCCTACCTTAACACTGACCAATCAGAACAGCTACAGCTCACAGCTAGTGCGAGCCAATCGGCTTGGATGTAGGGCTATATAAGCACCAGGTTTTCAGCCCCAGATAGGCAACCTCTTCAGGTCCCCTCCCACTATGGGAGCTTCTCTAGCCTCCCGATAAATCTTGCTTTCTCAGTTTCTGGCCGTTCATGTCCCTCATTCTTCCTGGGCATGAGACAAAAACCTCGACTCTGAAGAGCTGTGACCTGAAGAACTGCAGGAGATCATCGGAGCCGGCTGAACCAGGAGAGTTGCCAGAAGGCAAAACTCCAAAGCTGAGACATCTCAGGGGCTAGGCTTGCCAGTCCACCAAATCGCAACACTCTCAGGGCTTGGCTTGCCAGCCCATTAGGGCCAACACTTTTGGGGCTAGGTTTACCAGCCCCTTGATGACTCTCTCTGGGTCTTGGCTGGCTGACCCATTGAGCTGACTCGAAGCCCCGACTGACCTGAAAAATCCGCATCATTGGCACTGTTGAGTGAGGGCTGGGCACCGAGCTAGATGCTGGACAGGGGCTGTCATCGGCCTGGACTCTTACAGAAGTCTCCTGACGTAGGCATCAAGCCAACACTCAAACTGAACTTACAATGTGCCAGACACTTTTTAGGAGTTCTTTGCAGGAGTTCATCCAATCCAACAATATATACAAACTGAGGTGCATAGGAGTGATGAGTTCAAGGTCGCAGAGTTAGACTCGGAACTCCCACTCAGGGGATAAGGTGCCACAGCCTGAGCTCTTAACCGCATTGCTCTCCTGTCTCTCCCTGCATTGCACTAATTCGAGAGATGAGAAGATTAAGGACCAGAGAGTCTAAGAATTCTGTTTCAGATGACATGGCTAGCAAATGTTGGAGTCAGGTTTGCCTTTGCAACTACACGTGCAATTTTTTTCACGAGCTGGGGAAGGAGAAACCTGCAGGGGTAAGTGTGGTCTAGTGAGATCGACACAGAAGGCATCTATCAGATTTGACAACCTGGAGATGACTGGGCACTCGGCGGGTCAGACTCAGTGGCACAATGGGCAGAAGTCAAGTACAAAGTCTTAAGGATTGAATAGCAGGCAAGGAATTTAGATGGTTCTTTCAGGGAGTTTGTCTATGGAGGGAAAATGAGAGATGGAAACGTAGCTAAAAAGGGAGGTGGGATGTAAAAATGTTTAAAAAGTTATTTTTGTTTAAGATAGGAGAAACCTACAGATGTCTGCACACTGACTGAAAATTAGAGAATGCAGTGAGTGGTGCAGAAATGATTTTCAGTCTGTCATGAGTTTGGGAAATGTGAATCAGGCTTTCTGAATGTGACCGATTTTGGACCTCCGAAGCTGAGAAACTGAGTCTGGGGCCTGGTGATGTCACCCAAGTGGGGACCTACGGGTGGAGCAAGATTTTTGTCTTGTCTTTGAACCGTAGGCACAATCACAGACTCACCGCTATAAACAGTCTCCAAATCTGAATGGTCACACCACGCTAAGCTGTTAGCCTTCCTTGTAATCCAAATTGAGAAGACAAATGGGTATGCAACCTTTGGAAAATAACAGCACATGTTTCTAGAGTCATACATATTCTCATAGTACTTGTCCCAGTCATTCCATCTCTGAGACTTTGGAGACAGAAGAGTACAAAGACGTTTATCGCAGCATTGTTTATAAAGACAAACTGGAAACAAGAAAAGAAATGCCTAGACAAACAAAAGAACATACACGTGATGGAAAAGAGCACAGTGGTCTAAAACACTGTTTACAAAGACAGTGCAATTTTCACAATATCATATACGTATAGTGTTAAATGAGAAAGGTAGAATAAAAATTCTACAATATGAACACAACTGTGTGAGCAAACCAACAATATATACAAGACTGAGAAGATCTTCTCCAGCAGTGGTTATGTTTGCCTGGTTACTACTTGGGTAATGAAAAAAGCACTAAACCTGAAAACGTCTCTCAACTTGCCTCTGATTAGCAATGGTTGATGTTCCCTTGAATATTGTTTTTTTCTGTTCACATTTTTCATAACTTTCTCTGGCATTTTTGGTAGCGCATAAATTATCCATAAAGAAATACAAGTGTTTTGCTGAAAATGCATCAAATGAAACCTCCAGATAACATACCAGGAAAGCATCTTTAAAATGTTTTTATTATGCTTGATATCATGCTGTACAACACAATGCATTTGGAAGATACAGAAAAATTTAGAATCAGAGAACTGTGGAAAAGCAAAGGAAAATCTCATTTAATCCTTCTACTCAGCAAATGTTGATATTTCACTGTGAAGGAAACAGATTTTGACGGGAGGGACTGCTATGTTAATCTTCAACAAGTGCGTGTAACTCTGACATGAAACTCTGATGTGACATTTTACTCCTCAACAAAGCGAAGTCGTCCATAGACGACCCGGTGCAAGTCTGTGGGCAACCAACAAGTTTAAGGGCAATCTACAGCTGTTGAACTCTGTCTCTGCAGAGCAGGGAGTGTGGGGCTGGTGAGGGCTCTTTGGTTGACCTGAACTCCTTGTCTTATTGACTGAGAAAATAACTTTTGTAGCTGTTGCTGTTGTTGTTGAGGGTGATCAGATACATGGTATAAGCAAAATATAACTAAATTTCAGCCACATGTTTGGTCATGGTGCCAAAGACTAGTTCATGCTGATCCCTGCATTCTTTCCTCTTATTTAGGGACAAGGGCCATCCTCTACTCATCTCTGTGTCTCCAGCAAACATAACAGATGCTCATTGAACGCATGTTGCAGTCAACTAAAGGTGTGGGTTCAAATTCTTTCCCTGTCACTTACTAGCTAGACGGTCCCATCCACTTCTTAGGTATCAACTCCATCTGTCACCTAATGACTTTCAAATCTCAATCATCGACCCGTCGTCTCTCCAAAACTCCAGACCCAGCTACATTGCTGCCTCCAGGACTTTGCCACCCTGATGTTCCACAGGCAGCTCAAAACAGTATGTCTTCACCTGAACGCTTCACGGTCCCGTCCCAACCTGCTTTTCCTCCTGTGACCCCTCACTTTATTATGAACGGTGTCATCATCTGTCTGGATGCCAAAGTGAGAGTTAAGTGTCTTCTCTCTTTACTGTCTTCCATGTATATGGTCGTGAAATCCTGCTGAATTGAACTCCAAAATGTTGTGACCCCATCCTGCCATCTTATTCTCACAGCTGCTGTTGGGTCAGACCTCACCATACCTTACCTGGGTCATCAATCTCCTAACTGGTCTCTCTGCCTCCCACCTTTCTGTCTCTAAGCATCTTCTCTATGGCATAACCAAAGACATCCAAATAAATGCAGGCATAGTTATATCACTTCCTTTCATAGTGATATTCAAAGATCTTAAGAATCCAAACTTCTAGACAACTTAGAGGGCCTGTCACAGTCTAGCCCCAACTGTCCTTTCTGCTCTCATTCCTTATAAAACTCACCGCTCTCATCCCAAAGAGACACAGTCTCCTTCAGTCACTGAAAAATCTCCCCTTTCCCAAATAGACCTTCTCTCTCTGCCTGGGCTGGTCCAGGATCTCCTCCTTCAACTTCGTTTCCACGTGTTCTTTCACCTGAGAGCTCCTGTTCTCTATTCAAAGCGCTGCTGTGTGCCACCTCCTCTGAGCATCCTTCCTGGGGCCTCTAAGGCAGAACCAGCCACTCCTTTGACCTTGCTCCTATAGTCCTTTGTGCATGCATCAGTTGTAGCACTTATTGGGTCCTTTTGTGTATGTGTGACCTCAGAGCTTAAGATGGTCTGTGGTGCACAGTGATGACCGTGTAAATGTTCGGGACAAGGCGAATTCCCGGAGAGGCCATGGCGGATCTAACTGCTGACAACACGGCCTTCCTCTTGGTCTCTCAGTCTTGTCTACGGTGTCGGCCCACCCTAGACTCACCTCAGTGCGATGATCCTCAAACTTCACTTTGCAAAAGGATCCCATGGGTGCCAATTTCACAGGCAGACCCTCCCTGTAAAAGACTGATTCTGTCACGACCAATGCCTGGTGGATGGATTAGATTTGTTCAGAGAGACCCAGAGATGGGGCGTGGTTCTGGGTAATGGAACCACATCTGGATTGAAAGATGGAGTACACTCCTGGAAAAGGGAAAGAGAACAGAGCTAACTTACATTCTGAGACTTAAATGAGATATGGCAGAGGGACTGTTCATTCAGTCTGATTAAACCTATGTAAGAGTCCATGCTGGGGGACACAAAGACAAATGAAAGATGTTTTTTAAGTCTTACTCAACTTTTGGAATCTGGCTTAGAGTCCTACCCCGGTATGACAGACAGCTTCAGAGCTGAGCTAATTTCTCCTTCCATCCCACCAGGTTTATCTGCGGCAGAGCTTTTAATTGAGTGTATTGTAATTGCTGGAGGGGTTATCTGCCCCCCCCCACAGGACTGTAAGTTATGCAGGGCTGGGATTGTGTTTATTCATTCCAGTCTTCTCAGAATTTAGCTTTTTATCTATCCCTTAGTACATGTTCTGGAAATAGTTGTTTCATGAAATCGAATAAAATCATCCTCTTTTCATACCTCAGGAGACTCATGAGCACATAGTCTGAACACTGACTGAACCCATGAGCACTGACTGCATTCCTGGACTCAAGGAGTTCACATTTGACTGGGGAGGTGGGGGAGGAGGGACTGCTATCCCGAAAGGCAGGGCACACTGCATTCCGGGTTCATCATGCCAGAGAAGCAAGACGATGAAATTCTCAGGGGCTTCTGGAAGGCTTTATGGAAAGTGGGATTTCTAGAAGGAAGTGAGCCCCGGGCAAGGAACCAGCGGGAAGAAAGACTTGGAGGAGGGGAAATAAATGCAGGTTATGATCTGAATGGAGAGGAAAACGCAGGAAACGGTGGCTGGGGGACTGACGGGGTATGGGGTGGGGATCCAAGCGCCAGCAGGGCTTCCCCCCACCAGCCCCTGGTCCCCGGGTTGGGAAGGTGAGGCGAGGGCCCGCGCGCCTCCCTCCAGGAGGCGCGCAGAGGTTGCT
>NW_007246649.1:216383-217071 GCF_000164805.1 Carlito syrichta | reverse complement strand
AGTATTGGAAATTCAGTTTCTTGCCCAAGTCATGCTGTTAGACGAAGAACTGGGATTCAAACCCAAGCAGCGTGACTGTAGAATGCAATGGGCAAATCTACTTCTTCAAAATTATGTATATGTCAGCCAGATCTCAAAGAAAAGCAGGCAAAGAGGACCCCAAAGCTGTGAGCCTAAGTTAGTGCTTCTCAAAGTTTTAATGTGCATGACAAACTACTTAGGAAATCCTGTTAGAATGCACATTCTGATTCAGTAGGTCTGAGAGCGCCAGAAACTCTGCCTTTCATGCAGGTTCCCAGATAGTGCTGATGCTCCGGGTCAGTGTGCAACACACGTGAGGAAGACGGGCGGACGTAGGAAGACAGTCTTTAGAGTTACCGATACGCCGCCGTCCCCGGGTTCGGAAAATGAGGCGAGGGCCCGCGCGCCTCCCTCCAGGAGGCGCGCAGAGGTTGCTGTCCTGGGCCGGGATGAGGGTGCGCGCTCCTCGCCCACCAGGGGCCAGGCCTGGCACCCCCGGGCGGCCGTCCCCCACCCCCAACCTCAGGCCGTGTTCGCTGGCAGGGCGGGGCCCCGCCCGGGTGTGGAGCAGCGGGACCCCGGGGTGGGGGGGATGACTAAGCCTTGGCCTTGGCTGCGAGGAGGCGCGGTGAGGCGGGAGCGTGCCAAGTTTCGAGACGCGGACAGC
>NW_007246649.1:213852-216184 GCF_000164805.1 Carlito syrichta | reverse complement strand
CCCTCCACCCCACCCCACCCCCCGCTGCCCCCGGGAGCTCGGGCTGTCCTCTCTGGCCACGGCTCCACCTGGACGCCCCTCCTCCGCCCCTCGTGGGCTCCTCGATTTTGTCACTAGTGTCACCCGGAGCCTGCCAGCTCTCTCTGCCCTGGCTTCCTCTGCCCTTTGCGCCGGGGTTTTGCAGCTGCCGCTTAAAGCCACCCATGGGGGCATCAGGGTGGGGTGATGGGGAGAAGGCACCCCCATCACCACCCATAGCACGTGACTGGCGGATGCTTCTCCCATCCTGGCTCATTAGCTGGACCAGATGAGCTCAAATGGGGGGGGGGGGGAGCGCACACCCTTTTGAGGATGTCTGCACTATGGAGAGACTCACATTCTGGCCTCAGCTTTGGGGCATGTGTTGGGGTTGGGGGTGGGGGAGGGAAGTTACGCCATTATGAGCACAACTAGCTTCCTCCAGTGAGGGGACCCAGGGGAGAAGCGTGCAAAAAGGTCAACGTTTCCCATCTTCGGCCTTTTTTGGTGTTTGAAAAATAAATAAGCAAATAAACCAAGGCTAAGAGGGAAATGAAAGCTTCCGGAGGTTCAGCCCAGGGCCGTGTGCCGGCCGTCCAGTGGGTGGCTAAGTTCTGGGAAAATAAAGGCAACGAGTCCAGGAGCCTGGCGCCAGCCGGGGCAACCTTCATTGGAAAGAGGCCCCCCAGGATGCTTCGCTGTTGTGGCTGGGGTGTGTGAAGCACTTCTTTGCAGGCAGAAGCCAGCAGGGCTGTGGTCCACCCACCTGCAGCAGGCTGGACACTTCAGGCCTCATTCTCCCCATGGCCTCAGGCCTCCGGAGGTCACCTTGGGAAGGGCGTGAGTGTGCAAAGCCCTCCTACGTTTGTGCTTTTAAGGCTGATTCAGAAATGAGTAAGCAGGCCAGCTAGGAAGTCATAATGATGCCTTTGCTACCGCAAAAGACGTCGCTCTGTAGCACCCTGTGGGTGGGACGGAGCCAAGAAGAGCCAGCAAACAAAATGAGATATTTAACATGCCTTCTTCAAAGCTGCTGAGGGAAAAAAAAAAACCTTGCTTTTCCAGACAAAGCCAGCGAGGGCTTTGAATGCCTGAAGAGCCGGTCTCCAGCAAGAATTTCTCCCTTTCTTAACGAAATAAAAACTCCAAACCATAAGCTGGGAACCGTGGGAGGAGCCGAGTCAGACATCAGATTTGCAGAGATTTAAAAAGACGATAGCCATTGTATTTGAGAACAGGATGTGAAAAATCAATTTAAAAAAAAAAAAAAAGTCCAGAATTAATGGAAGCCACAGGTTAGGCTTTTTGACAGAACCAGCTCAATCCCCCACACTCCCCCAGCCCCCCTCCGTCATCGCAAATGGTGCTGCAAAATTTAAAATGGTTGTGAAGACTGTCATTAAACCCTTGCTTTGAGCACCTCCTACACAAAAGAAAATTAGGTAGCAGTGGTCCCCTGGCAGTTTAGAATCTAGAATAAACAACCGGGGCACTGTGACCAGGTGACACAGACCAGGGTGCAAGCATGAATCAGCAAATAATAGGTTCTCATGGTATACACAGTCGTGTGAGGGCTTTGTGCCCTGGAAGCAGCAAGGGGCCTCTGGAATAATCTGAGTGATGGAAGAAGCAAGCAATCTGTCTTCCTCAGGGGACACATGACAGGGAGGCAGGTGTTTATAGCTGGTGTGAAGTCCAGCAAGATGACTGCGAGGGACTCTGGTCTGAATGGAGGCAACCTTCTAGACGGAGCAGGCAGCCATCAGAGGCTTTGCCCTCGTGTATCAGGTAGTGGGGAACTTGCCAAAGCCAGAAGCCAGACATCTACAGCTGCCACTCTTCTGCTCTGCCGAACCCACCCAGTTGGCTTTAGGGATAGTATACAACTCCTTCCCTCAAAATACTGCTCCTGGGCCAGGCTTGGTGGCTCACACCAGTAATCCCAGCATTTCAGGAGGCCAAGGCAGGAAGATTGCTTGAGCCTAGGAGCTCAAAACCAGTCTGGGCAACACTGTCTACAAAAAATAAAAAAAATCAGCCGGTTGTGGTGGCAGACATCTGTAGCCCCAGCAACTTGGGAGACTGGGGGTAAGGATTGCCTGAGCCCTGGAGGCTGCGGTGAACCATGATCGTGCCACTGCACTCCAGCCTGGGTGACAGAGTGAGACCCTGACAAACAAATAAACAAAACCCCTGCTCCAAAGCTGTGATCTAGCCTTCCTTCTTCTGACCCCTTCTCTGTCTCTTGTTCACTCCCTCCCATCCTCCACATTCCCTCCCTCCCTCCCTCATCTCTTTCTTTTTTTTTTTTTTT
>NW_007246649.1:206133-213682 GCF_000164805.1 Carlito syrichta | reverse complement strand
CCACTCACCTCAGCCTCCCAAAGGCGTGGGATTACAGGCTGAGCCACCGAGTCCAGCTTCATCTCTTTCTTTCTCTCATTTTAAAACAAAACAAAACAAAACAAAAAAACTGTGACCAGTCTTTGTATGATTTGCCTTTCACTAGTCTGCTCTGGCAGGCTTCTAAAGACCTTCTGGATCCATGACACCGGGATACACACTCTTCCCTGTTTCCTAGGTACTGTGCCCGGTTCAGCGCAAGGCCGCTGGAGTGTTGGGCAACAGTCCCGAGAGTACATTGCTTACCCTCCATTGAGGACATCTTTGGGGCCGGGCAATGGGTCACCAGTCCTGCTATGCCTTGTCCAGCATCTTCAGAGTCAGCTTGTCCTCTAGCACCTGTCAGAACGAGTTGGAGCCTGGAGTTGATGGACTTCAGGGAGTACTCCTCTCTTAGGTGTGGAATGAACTCTAACCAGGAACAACTACCCACTCGGTCAGGAGTTGAGAAAAGCAAAGTGATGCTTTGTCATCATCTTGGACCACAGAGCTTCTGAGAATCAAAAATATAAACCTTTTCCCCAGAAATGTAGATAGATACCGATTTTTGCTGATTGCCCAGGTCGTTCATGAAATTCTTGGAATCAAGTTAAAAATTCTCACTCTACTGATTAATTCATCTTTTTTTTTATACAGTAGAGACAGTCTCACTACGTTCCCCAGATTAGTGTTGAACTCCTGACCTCAAGCAATCTTCCTGCCTTAGTCTCCCAAAGTGCTTGGATTACAAGCATGGGCCACTCTACCCGGTCAGTTCTTAAAATTTAACAAATATTTTTGGTGTGTGGGACAAGCCCACAGTGCCATTAGGATTTGCTTTGGTAGTGGTGGTGGAGGTTCAGAGGTGTGTGCTGTAGCTTGTGTGAGGGCCTTTCCCAAACAGTCCCCAAAAGGCTAAGAGCTGCTGACCTTGACATTCACATGATTCACCAAGAGAGTATGAGGATGATTTCAGTGACCCTGCCTACCCAGGTTCATTTTCTGATACTTGAGCATTTTTTTCCTACATATCTACTAAATAAACTATTGAAGCCTAGGGAGGTGGAAAGGTTTAGTGATAGCCACTAAGGGCTTTAAAACTCCCTGGAGCCCTTACTTGAAAAATATGTGTCCTCTTTTGTGGGATTTCTTTATTGCTATTATTTTTCTTTCACGGTCAGGATTTCTATCCATGTTACATACAAAACCTGCTCAGAACACCAGGTGTATGTTTAATGATCATTCAAGGAGCTATTCATTCAGCACGTAAAAACCCAAATCACCATTAACTATCACACGCACATGTACACACACACACACGCCTTTTTTCCTGCATAGCAGCTTTTTCGTGAGATGGCAGTGGCTAACATTTGGTAGAGAAAGTCCCCTTATTGCCTCTTTCCGGTATTCCCCTAGCATGAAGGAGGTTACTTAGGTAATAAAAGTAACTATCATAATAATCGTGGCTACAAATGTATATCCGAGTACCAGGACTGGTGCACAGTATTTCTCAGACAGGCATTATCTCACTCAAGCTTCCTAAATCGAAGCTACTCTTGTTTCCCATTTTTACAGATGGGAAAATTAGGCCTGAGTGAGATTAAGTAATTTACCTAAATGGGATGCTGGTGAGCGCCCCCAGCACTGTCAGACTATAAAGCCCATGCATTCAGCAAGTCGCCTCAGACCTGAAGCCATTCTGCCTCACTGCAGACGCAGCAGCTTTCTCGTGCCTCTTCTGAACCTTCAGATGCAGGACAGTGATGACATCAGCCAGTGCGCACCTTGTTCAATCAGCCTAAAAGAGGAAGCGTGTGCACTGGCTGTGAGGAAGTCACTAAAGGTAGAGCTGTGACTTGCTCCTGCCCGTGTCCGACCAGCTGCTAGAATGATGGGCGGCAGTCCCCCTCAGCTGGAGGGCAGCCAACTGGGGCAGAGATTATAGGTGAGCCAGGGCAGGGACTCACAGGGCTGGACTGAGGGCAGGGGCAGGCTGGAACACACGTAGAGTTTTGCTGGGCAAAGTTTCACCTCTACACCAAGGAGGAGGTGCTGGGCTCTGTCCACTGACCAGTTCTCAGAAGGGATTCTGGCTTGTGGCTGGAGGATGTGGTCTTAGGTCTTAATCTGCCCAGGACAGCAGTCCCTCAGCAGCACGCATAATGATGCTGACAGAACAACCATCATGTATTAAGCTATGATTTTTATGAGAGTCAGTCTAGAGGGAGTGATCTGCCCTGTACTAGCTGAGTGACCTTGAGAAAACGACTTGCTGTTTGTAGGACTCGGTCTCCTCACCTGTAAATGGGAAGAATAATAGTACCATCAACCTTATAGGGGTTGTTCTTTTGACTTAAAGTTTGCAGTCTTTAAAACAGTGGCAGGCACATTTCAATCGCTTGGCAAGTGTTAGATTTTGTATGATCATTAAGTAGCCCAGAAGCTGTTCACACAGTATTTAATGTGTTCGCCACCTCGTGGGGTACCTTTTGTTAGCTGGATTGTAAGGGTGAGAAAAATGATCTCAGCAGGGTTAAAACCCTAGCTGGGGTTGCAGAGACAGAAATCACACTTGGAGCAGATGATTCAAAGCCAAGGGCACCTGCCTTTCCTCCCTGCCTTCCTCGCACTGGTAGTTATTTGGTCCGCCTCCTACCTTGGCTACCCTGGTCCTTGACAAATGCCTGTGTGCCTGGCTGCAGCTACCCCACAGTCCCCCAGGCTGAGCTAAGCTGTGACTCCTCCCGGGATCCCCATCTCTTCCCTGCCCTTGTCCACCTCTTGGGGGTGTGTTTGGCCCGATGGAATAATCTTGCTCTTTCTTCCTGTCTCATCTCAATACGTGGACACGTGAATTCTGCATTTCTCTGGCTTTTGAATGTTTGAAGGACTTACCAATTTGTAAGCCTGTGAATGGTGGGACTGTATCTTAGACCAGTGCTTCCCAAAGTTTCTTTTCTTTCTTTTTTTTTTTTTGAGTCAGAGTCTCACTCCATCACTCAGGCTGGAGTGCAGTGGCACACTCATGGCCACCCCAGCGTCGACCTACTGGGCTCCAGCAATCCTTCCGCCTCAGCCTTCCAAGTAACCAGAACTACAGGCGTGCGTTACCATGCCTGGCTAATTGTTTTTTTAAAATTTATTGTAGAGATAAGGCCTCGCCAAGTTGCCCAGGCTGTTCTCGAACCTGTGGGCTCAGGCAAACCCTTCACCTCGGCCTCCCAAAGTGCTGGGATTACAGGCTTGAGCCACCGCACCTGGTCTCCAAACTTTCAGTGAGCATGAAAGTCTCCTGGAGATCACCTTAAAACACAGATGCTGGCTGGATAAAACTGGAGAGGGCCCCAGATTCTGCATTTTTACAAGCTCCTAGGGGATGCCAGTGCCAAGAATCACACTTTGACCAAGAAGGTTTATCATTTTATGTCAAAATGGTGGGATGTCTTATCTGTCTCCCTAGTAGACTGTGTGCTTCTTGGAAGTCAGATCACTTCCTTTCTCATCTTTGTGCCCTCAGTGCCCAGCACAGAGTAGGTGCTCAGTAAATGTTTATTGCATTTACAAACGAATGAATTGTTCTCCGTCCCATCACAGTTTCCCACACACTAAGCGTCAATAACTGCCTAATGAATGAATGAATGAACATGTGTGTCTTTGAATAATGTCTGTGTGAACCACAGGCATTAGAGCGATATGTCTGAAAATTTTGTTTAATTTCACTAGAATTGGGGCCGAGGGAGGAGGGAAGAAAGTAAAGAGAAGGGATTGTTTGAGAGTTTGAGGTGAGGCTCTGTGTAAGGCAATCAACCTAACGCTGAAAATTCATGGCAGAGCCAAATGTCCCTGCAAACCTTTGCTTAGTGCCATTGCAAAGCGTTATGAAAACTGAAAGCAATTTGGGGTCTTCTACACAGACGATTGCAGTGTATGTTACTTTTCTCTGTTCTACTGCCCATTTTTAAAAAAATAAACATCTCTCTCTCTCTCTGATTCTAACTCCACACCTCTCCCACTTTTGTTTTATTGACTGGGACAACACCCAGTGGAACGTGGACACACGAATTCTGCATTTCTCTGGCTTTTGTATGTTTGAAGGACTTACCAGTTTGTAAGCCCGTGAACGGTGGGCTTAGACCAGTGCCTCCCAATGTTTCTAGTTTCTTTTCTTTCTTTTTTTTTTCTGAGTCGGAGTCTCACTCCATCGCCCAGGCTGGAGTGCAGTGGCACACTCATGGCCACCCCAGCATCGACCTACTGGGCTCAGGCGATCCTTCCGCCTCAGCCTTCCAAGTAGGCTCTCTCTTTCTCTCTCTCTCTTTCTCTCTCTCTCTCTCTCTCTGTCTCTCTGTCTCTCTCTCTCTCTCTCTCTCTCTCTCTCTCTCTCTCTCTCTCTCTCTCCAACAGAGGTCATGGGTTTGAATTCCCATTTGTCTTTGACCAGAACAGTGTCAGAGCCAAGGAAAGCTTGGGGCAGCTTTGAAGGCTGGGTATCTTAGATGGGGACCATCTTTCAATCACGCCTGAATCACTAGACGCAAAACACAGTGCTCTTGTTGGTCCCATCTTTCAGATGTTGCCTTTATCAAGTTGATCTCTTTAGCCTCCTAAACTGAGAAAATGAGGGAAGAAATTGGAGCCAGGAAGGAGAAAGTTTTGCTCGTGGACCAGATACTCACAGATACCAGATACCATTTCCTGGTAGCTTGAATGAATGCAGCCCTGGTCAGGAGTCAAAAGTTTACAGAGCTTCATCCTGTGTGTCAGCCAGGTGGGCCAGGATTAAAGATACTCATAATGTTTATTGAGCAGCTACTATGAACCCAAGTACACATGTCTGCATTATATGTACTGCATTTAGTCACCCCACGGAAGGAAATACTGTCATGCCCCTTCTGCAGAGGAGACATCAGTTTCTGACTGGTTAAGGAAATGACTCAAGGTCACAGGGAGTGGTGGCTCTGAAACTGACTTCACATGGCCAGCAAATTAGGACACAAGTTAGAGCTTATTTTGAAATACAGTGCTTCCCACTACATGGTCCCGCCTTTTAATTTTTTTAAAGACAGGGTCTTGCTCTGTCGGCCAGGCTGGAGTGCAGTGGCATGATCATAGCTTGCTGCATCCTTCAACTCCTGTTACGGAAGCGATCTTCCACTTCAGCTTCCTGAATAACTATGACTACAGGCATGCACTACCACACTCAGCTACATTTTAACATTTTTTTGTAGGGACAGAGTCTCACTATATTGCCCAGGTTGGTCTCAAACTCCTGGCCCCGAGCAATCCTCCTGCCTCAGCCTCCCAAAATGCTGGGATTGCAGGTTTGAGTCTCCATGCCCAGCCTTGTCCTGCCTTTTAATCTTTGGATGAAGCCAAGCTTAGAAAGTTTCGACCTAGAAGCATTTTAGTGCCAGGGTAAACGCAATAAAGAAATGAGAGTTTAAAGGAACCGTCTATCTTAAACGGTTTGCCTGTCATCCCTAATGATAACTTCAGCAAATATAATACATATTCAATACACAGAGGCAATATTTGCATTAGTAATTCTAAAATATTCACTATTAAAGATCCAATAACTAGTTCCTAACGTAATCTAGGAAGGCTCATGGAAACTAAAACCAGTGATTAGATGTCAGAAGCTCACATGCCTATGTAGCTTAAAAGTTAGATCCTGCAATCTTTTGTAGTTTGGTGACTTACATATCTCAATTTTATAACAGTGAATTTCAAAGGAACGCTCACATTTATTTATTTCAATGGAATTTTGAGGTGTTTAACAATTGGACCATACCTGGGAGACTGGGGATGGGTGAATTAATAAGCTGTTTCTTATTTGTGGCCTAGTTAGAGACAGGGGCTTTACTAAGTAGGGATCTTGCCACAATCTCCTGTCTGTAAATTCTGGTATCAGAGCTCTCCTGTAAGCAGTGTTTTCACACATCTGTGGTGCAGTGATAACTGTCATGTTCTGGAATGAGGTTTACAGCCCATGAAGGTCCTACGAGTGACCCCAAATCTTCAAAGGCAGATTAAATGATGTTGCATATAGTTTCATAACTGAGGGCATTTGACTTAATTCATGCACCAAAGCAGTTAATTTGCATGTAGGTTGCACATGGCACTCAACCTGTAACTGGCTTCAGAAATCCCCCTTATCTAGCCATGCCAAATAACAGCCTCTGGAGCATTAACAACAATAACAAAAACCTTCCACAGAATTCTAGGAACAACCGATGATTCTCCCAACCACTGGTCTTTTGTTAGCTGAGGTTTTTTTTCTTTTTTTTTTTAATCTTTTTTCTTTAAATGTGGGATTATTGGCCAGGTTCAGTGGCTCAGCCTGTCATCCCAGCACTTTGAGAGGCCAAGGCGAGTGGATTGACTGAACCCGCAGGTCCAAACCCACCCGGGCAATTTGGCGAGACCTTGTCTCTACAATAAATCAAAAATTAGCCAGGTGTGGCAGTGCGCGCCTGTAGTTCCAGCTACTTGGAAGGCTGAGGCAGAAGGATCGCCAGAGCCCAGCAGGTCGAGGCTGCAGTGGCCGGGAGCGGCCACTGCACTCCAGTCTGGGCGACAGAGACCCCAACTCAAAAAAAAAATATGTGGGATGTCAACCAGTTTTGCACAGTTGTTTGTGTCATCTTAAAAGTCATCAAAACTGCAGATTTCCTGGGTGCATTGCAGAAACGCCATGCCACGTGCTCATCTGGGGAATGACAGACCGCAGACATTGACAGGCTAGAAGAAGTGCCTTGAGGAACGTAGTGAAGGTGTTGAGATGCCTGTGACTTACCCCCACGACAACCAGGGTGGAAGGAGAATATGAAACCTGCCTCTGTGGGTCACAGGGGGTGCCTGACCCCGCCCCATTGTCCCACATTCACTTTTCTGGTGTTTATGACAACTGGGCTGGCTCTTTCCCTCCTTCTCGTGAAGGGATTTTCCTTCTCCGTTGTCCTTCTGCAATCCCCCACCCCATGCAACCGCAGACCTCACCTGCCTCTCCTCACCCTCTTCCCAGGCTGCCCTTACCTGCCTGTCCCACTGGCAGCTGAATAGATGGATGACAAGAGCAATGGGCAAGTGCAGGGGACCCCGACGGCTCCCTTCCATGGTTCCCTCCCTGGGGTCTGAGCCCCTTGGACGTCATAAGCCATTTGTGAATGCCTACCTGGTGCCTGCACGTCAGTGAGGCTTAATGAATGTTGAGTGAATGAATGAATGAGTCCAGCTCATGGTGGTGGTGGTTTTTGTCCCCCTGCCTTATTCTTTACTTTCTTTCTCCAGTACTTTTTTGGCAGTTGGTCCACTGAGGCAAAGAAGGACAGGACAATTCTCTCCCAGCTGATCTGGAACATAGATGCCACTTCCTTTAGTGTTTCAAGGGGCCCCATCTCTCCCTTCTCTCTTGTCCCGCCCAGGCGAGGGCCAGGAGGGGGAGGGGAGAAGGAAGACCCCCCACAAAAGCCCCATCCCATCCAGGTCTGCATTCTCCTATAGGGTCTATTTCCGTGTTATTCCCCTAGCT
>NW_007246649.1:192733-206113 GCF_000164805.1 Carlito syrichta | reverse complement strand
CCCTGCTGCATACCCACCCCCCCTCCTCTCGCTTCCTCCGCCCGGTCACCCCCACTCTGAGCACCAACACCTGCACCCCTTTCCGTCTCTGGCACACTTCAGTTTCCCACCTTAGGGCCAGCTCCCAAGCCACCGCCCGTGCAACCGGGGTGGGAGGCAGAGACTGCTTTAAAAGCCTGGTGACATAGAAGGCAGGAAGCATTTGAGAGGCGCCATCAGGGGTCAGGTTTTAAAAGCTCTCAGAATCAGGTCTGACAATCCCAGCAAAAAGATAATGACACAGATTTCTAAGAAGCCAAGCTGGGAGACTGCCGGCGGCAGCTGTGCTCTCCTGCCTCAGGGTAGGTATTCTCCCACGTGCTCTTGACTCCTGCCCGGGTCACTGTCTTGTGCGCTGGGCCCTGCACGGTGGTGGCGGGAAACGGGTACAGGAGCGACGCCCAGAGGACTGCGGCCACAGCTCCCTGCGGCGGCCGTTTGCTCTCCAAGGCTGTGATTTTCATGTCAGACACTGGAAGGACAACCGGCTGGAAAGAATCGCCTGGAGCTGTCTCTGCTGGGGACTAGATGCAAGAAACAAAGGTCCAGTCAGCTCAGCCAGCCATTGGCTCCGTGCAGGTGCTCAGTACGGGGGCTTGGGTTTAGTTAGAAAATTAGCCATCTTCCAGAAGGAAGCTCACTTGCACTTGATCTTTTTAATCAACCATGTGGGTGGGGACCCAGAAAAGCTGCCTGAAAGATTTGTGTGGCAGGGTGAGAAAAGGAATATAGGCTGAATGACAGAGTCAAGATCCAGAAAGATCTTCCTGGGCTGGGATAATGAACAAAAACAAGGGAGGCTAAATTTAACAAGGATATGGCCCAAAGTCCCAATATTAGCGTTTTGTTTTGTTTTTTAATTGCACAAGCTCAAGATCAGGAGATGTGAATTCGTCATATAGTTCGTATGAATATTGGTGAATTGTTATCATCTATGGAGGGGCCTTATCTTGGGATCAGAGAGGGGAAGAGAAGAGAAGGAAAGGAAAATTCCAGACCCACCAGTTAGACAGCATGGCTACCCCACTAGAGAAAACCCAGCTAATTCCATGTTCTGAGCATAATTCATTCTCAGTCCAGAGGGACTTAGAGCTCTTATGGCTTCAAATGAACTCTTATAGCCCAAATGATAGATGGTGATGGTGATCATCTGGTGAAAGCTGCCCCTGACAGTTATACATTGATGCCAGACCACCCCAAGAACCATGGCCACCTTAGCCCATCAATTGTGGCCAGGAGAAGATTTATGCATATGGTACAAAATATGGAGACCTCTGTAAGAACACGTTTTAGGGTACTTCCCTCAAAGGTCTGTGCCTGTGGCAGACACCTGCCTGGTACCTCCACTTCCTGACTTAGATGGAAATGGGCATTATATTTGCCTTTCTTTCTGCTTTTTCATAGGTATGTGGAACTGACCAACTACTGTGATTATAAAGACTACAGGGAAACCATACTGAGCAAACCAATGCTGTTCTTTATTAATGTACAGACCAAAAAAGACACCTCCAAAGGTAGGTACCTAAAAGTTTTTGGTTGGGTCTGCCTTGCTGGGCTGTGAGAGATGCCAGCTCTTGACAAGACCAGAGGCAAGGATCCTGGTGTATGAGACCACTGAAAGCACAGCACGAGCCTGTAGAACAAATTTCTCCATCATCCCAGGGCCCAGAACACCTGTCTCAGAGCCTCTTTCCTACTTCCTGGCTAGACAGGAAGTGATCCGACACTTTGAGTCCCCAAGGTTACAGAAATGACTGGAGTGGTAAGGATGATCTGGAATATTCTCTACCACGTCTCAGGCATTTGTTGTGTTTAAGGTGTGTTTTAATGTCAAGAATGGGCATAACCGCCCCGTAGGGCTTACGTCTCCCAAGCAGCAAGTGGATTTTTAACACGAACGTCTTCACTGTTAATAATTATTCTGGGGTGAAGGTATACACCGGGGCTGACTCAGGCAAACTGGGGTACATGATTTTAAGGTGCTAATACTCTCCCCATTTTACAGATGAGGAAACTAAGATAAAGGCATAGCAGTTGTCGACACTTTTATGTTTAATGTTTTGACACGTCTCTGTACTGTTTCTTCCAAGAAATCAGACTAGTGGGTAGTAACTATCTTAGCCCAAATTCTAGTATGAAAATGTCTTCATTTTTCCTTCCTCTCCTTGCTCAGAGTGATATGTGGGCAAAATCATGGGCACAGTGTTGTATAATAGAAGCAGCATTTCTGAAACATGCTTCTAAATAACATTCTTGAAATGAGTTCCAGGTAACAAGGAGTGATCTACAAATTTCAAAGAGACTTTCTCAAACATTCACCCGCAATCTGATTTGTAGAGCTCTCTCTGTGCATTCCATCAAAAAAAAAACAACTCAAGATGCTCTGTCTGCAGGAGAGGCCAGGGACAGAGCACACGGAAACAAGCAGAGCTCATTAGAGTATCTGAGACCAGCATGTTCTTGGGCTTGATGATGGCTAGAAAACCAGAGAGTTCTCCAGGAGTGTAATTCACAGCCGTATCAAGTACACCTTCTGTGCCGATCCCTCAGGAGGAATCTAAGGACAGAATAAGAGACCTGTCCTTTCTAACATTTTAATGAAAGGACAGGGAGAAATTTGTGGGTAGCTTACAGAATGTATGCAATGGTTTGACAACTATTGTGCAAGGAGGTGCAGAAGCCCAATACTGATCAATCATGATTAAAAACCATGAAACAAAGAGGTTCTTAGAAGCTTAAGATGACCAATTTAAAATTGTGAAATTGTGATTAAGGCAGTAGGGTCAGCCCTGCTGCGATTCTAAACTGAACTTTTGTGCAAATTAGACAAAGCCACCATTTCAAGACAATGACTAATGCTTCTCAGAAGTCTTTCATAATCAATATACAAATAGACAATGCCTGTAAATGTGAATGACATCCTCCCGAGTTGTACAGTGCCCAACCTGCCCCACCAGCTTGGTGGACCTGAGGATTTGATGAGTCAAAGGGTCTTGGTTTGGTTTATGTGAAATTTAATTCAAGGAGCCTGTTTGCTTTATTTGTTTATGTATTGCTTGTCTCAAAGAATATATAAGATAGTTTATATCTAAAGCACCCAAAAACTAATCTGGGAGAATGGAAAACAGAGAAAAAAATTAAGACAATAAGGTTAATCTAAAATGCCTTCCTCAAGGACGTAAATGTGCTGTTGGTGGACCACAGGTTTGGCTCTGAGATATCCCAAAGCCAGTGTAAGATGTTCCGTTCTCAAAATCGTACCATACTGCTCCCTGACCCGTACACAGTGGAGACACAGGGATCTCTGAGTCTCCCTAGACCAAGTGCTTAGTGATGAAGGCCATGGAGCTTGTTGCTGGGGCCGGGAAAAGTGAAGCAATTGCTTGTTAATAATATTTCATATTTCCTAATGAGTAAACATCCTTCCCTTCTCTTAAATTAGGCAGAATTTGAGTTACCAAGCAAAATAAAACAAACAAGAACAGCCATCTATCAGGACAGAGGCGTGGTCTTATTTCAACAACGGGAGGTGCATTTTTTTCCCCACCAGGGCTTGTGTTGGGGGCTGGGGGACCAACCTCAGATTGCCCTAATCCTTAGAGTCCTAGCCCATTCTCGCTCATAAATGGGATCTGAGTATTAATCACATTAGAGCAAGAGAGGGATGAGCAGTCACTGGGCCCCTCCAGGGGAGGGGAGCGGGGCATGTAACAACACAAAGCATGCCTGGTCCCAAACCAGGGAAAGTAAGGGCCCGTTGGAGGCCCTGACTTCATCTGTAGGCAGCCTACTTGTGTAGGTAATCCTTACTTGTACCCTGCATCTCTATAATAAAAAAAAAAATTGAAAACAAGAACCTTAGACTAGCCACTTGGCAGAAAGAATAACTGGTCTCTGGAGAGGCTGGAATTGGGTGCAGGGGACCGGTGGTTCGGGGAGAGGGCAAGGGGAGCCCCCTTTCCTGCACTTTGCTGCTTTTCTGCTTTGCAAATGAGGAAATGTTGGCCAGAGCCAAGCTACGGTTTAAATATTCAGTGATGAAGGGATCGGTAAACCAGCCATCTTGATTTTTTACTTTCTTTCCCCATGCCGGAAGTAGGCCGCAAGGGCCCCGTTTTCCTCTGAGCTAATTGTGGAGTGGAACTTTTAATTTCCAAGCCTCAAGTGACAAACTGCAACCTTAGGGGAACCGACTATCCAACATGCTTTTATGAGGGCCCAGAGCTTCCCCTCAGGCCTATACATTTCTCGGGAACATTTCTAGAATTCTGGTTGGGCTTTGGAGTAAGGGTCTCAGGGGGCCACAAGGAAAGCTATACATGAATAAAGAGGGTGGGAACCACTGCTTTGGTCAATCCTGAGAAGCATGTTGATGTCACATGGACACACTTCTTTCTGAATTCTATTTGCTGATTCCTAGAAAGGACATATGCGTTTCTTGTGAACACAAGGCACCCCAAGATCAGAAGACAGATAGAGCAAGGGATGGACATGGTCATCTCCTCAGTGATTGGGGAAAGTTACCGGCTTCAGGTAAGCCTTAGCCTGTCTGGACCGAGGCCTGCCATCCACCTAGAAAGGCCTGTGCATTTCACGCAGGAACTGAGGCCTTTGGAAACTTCTCTTAACTGTATGCAGACACCTTATTCTCTAGTGTAGCATTGTTGCTACCAATAAAATGAACTTAGTTCTTAGCAACTTATCAGAAAGGGGGTAAGGATAAATGTAACTTTGGCCGAGGAGTTCAAAATTGTCATACGATACAAATGCAAAGATCTGTTAAAAAATAATCAAGACAACAGTTGAAAAATATGTCAGAATACAAGGGAAATAGGGGGTGTGATGTTTTGGATTTTGGGCAGTTGTTAATTCTATAATGGGGCCATGATAGTTACGTCCATGAAGCCAATTAAATCTTTCTCTCTTTCTCTCTCTCAGTTTGATTTTCAAGAGGCAGTGAAGAATTTTTTCCCTCCAGGAAATGAGGTGGTTAACGCAGAAAATTTGAGCTTTGCGTATGAATTCAAGGCTGACGCATTATTCGATTTCTTTTATTGGTTTGGGCTCAGCAATTCCACTGTAAAAGTAAGCGGAAAAGTTCTGAATTTGTCAAGTACAAGCCCGGAAAAGAAGGAGACAATTAAGTTATTTCTGGAAAAAATGAGTGAACCTTTAATCCGAAGGAGCAGTTTCTCTGACCGAAAATTCAGTGTAACTTCCAGAGGTATGTTTCAAGCTCTCAAAGACGCGTGGGAGGTGGTTAAGTAAAAGTGTAGGATAATGTAATGGGGGAGAGAGCCAACTGATTGAAGAGGCAAGACCTATTGATAAGAGGGAAATTGAATACTACATAATTCAGGAAGAAGTGAGAAATGTCTGCTACCCAGAAGAAATTCAGTGGCTTTTCCTTTTAGGCTCCTTCAAGTTTTCTGAAATAGCAGGTATATGAGGAGGGACCCCAAAAACCCAGAATTTATAAAAAGTGTATATATTCTTACATGCTTAAACTTTTGTCACCTTCAGAGTACTCTCCGTTTGATGCAACGCACCTAATTGAGATGCTTTTCCCACTGCTCAGAACAGTCTTTGAACCCGTCAGATTGGATGCCTTTTACTGCTTCTGCCATTTTTTGTTTCACCACTTCCACATCGACAAAACGTTTCCCTCTGAGGACTTTTTTCATCCAGGGAAACAAAAAAAAGTTGCTCGGGGGAAGATCAGATGAATAGGGAGGGTGGGGCATGGGGATCATGCCGTTTTTTTGGTCAAAACTGCTGAATGCTCCACTTGGTGTGGGCAGGTGTGCTGTCATGGTGGAAGAACCAGTCACCTGTTGGCGGCGACTCAGGGTGTTTCTTCCACAAATCATGACGCAACCTTCTCAAAACTTCCAGATAAAAACTCTGGCTAACAGTTTGATCCAGAGGGACAAAATCTGAGTGTACTACAAGGGGCCTGCCCACCAAAGAAAAGATAATTCCGGGTTTTTTGGGGTCCCCCTTGTATTGTGCAGTATATCCAGAAAATAACTTAAAGAGCATCATCAATTTAAATGAATGAATTGATTTAATCAAGTATCGGTTAACTTAATTGCTATCAATTATTCATGCTCATTTAAATATAATGGGCAGTCATGTAACTCTTATGAGAGAATCCTGCCTTCCTGATGTCCATACTCTGAACAACAGAATGCTAATGAAAATGATCATTTGGGAGACAGAGTCTACATGGTTGGGAGATACATATATATCTCTGACAGCACTTGGAAGGGTTCTTCTTCTAGATTTGGTCAGACCACAGAAGAATAACTCTTGAGTAGGTTCCATTCAGCAAATTCTAAGAGGCACAGGGTAAGTTATTGATTTGGACACCCATGTGCCTGAGACAGGTGATGCCCATCACGGCTTGTCCGGACCTGTCTCCTGACGGCTCTTCCGACTCATTTTTTTTTTTCTGGGCTAGCGAGCTGCCTCCTTGAATCAGGACTCTTTCGCTGCTCATTGCGGAAAACCAGCAGTCCACAAAGCCGCAGTGTCCTTGCAGTTCAGATGTCAAATGGGCTCCATTAGTTGTATTTAGTGGCAGGTGCTTCCTTCAATGTGGATAGCAAAATATGCTGACTCCTAGCTATTTCCCATCCTGGAGTGGTCTCTCTCTCTCTCTCTCTCTCCCCCCTCCCCCTCCTTCCATCCTTCACTCTCTCGGTCTCCCCCTGCCTGTCTGCCTGTCTCCATCACTCTGTCTCTTTCTCTCTCCCCGTCTTTGTCTCTCTCTCCCCTTCTCCTTCTTTATCTCTCTATCTCCTCCCCTCTTCATCTCTGTCTCCAACTATTTCTGTCTCCGCCTCTCTCCCCTTCTCCCTCCCTCTGTATCTGTGTCTCTCTCCCTCCGCCTCTGTCTCTCTCTCCATCCCTCTTTCACTTTATCTCTTCCTCTCCCTCTCCCCCATCTCTCTTGCTGTCATCCATCTCTTCCCCCCTCTCTCTTTCCCTCACTCCCTCCCTCTCTTCTTCTTCTTCTCTCTGTCTCTCTCCCTCTCTCCCTTCTTCCCTCTCTCTCTCTTACGGTCTCTCTGGTGGTCTCCCTCTCTCTCCACATTGCTTTAACTGTCTCTGCCTGGGGGTTTCTCACAAAGATGTCCTTGCACTCTGCTCCATGGCAGGCACACGGCGGATTGTTCGCTGATCCTTTTGAGGGGTGATTAACTCGCCCTGTTGTGGCAGGATCACCCGTGCCCTGTCCTTCTTCTGACAGCATTCACCTTACCCACTGGCCGCAGCAGCCTGAGGGGTTTTCCTGTTCCATGCGCTCAGCCTCTGTCGTGTCAGCTGCCCCAGGGTTCCACCCCATCTGTGGGACCCCGAGGAGCATGTGAGATTGGGCAGAGCTTCCTGGAAAGTTTACTCTATACCAGCCCTGGGACCACTCAGCTCAGAGCAGGAGGGCAGGATCCTTCCTGGAAGCCGCCATGCCCTGCAGATGGCACAGCCAAGACGCACCTGCTGCCTGTCACGCAGGCGGAGACTGGGGTCACCAAGCTTCAAACCCAGTCTCGTCCCCAATACAATCTGGCCTCTGTCCTCAGCTATTCACCAATGTGGACCTTCTGCTCTTGAGTGAGGACCCCCCAAAAACCACTCCAGCCCACAGGAGAGCAAGTGACAGCCATGCTCCACCGACAGAGAAAAAGCAACCCTTTCCTGTTTGGCCTTTTGAGTTTTTCTGAGGAAGCCTGGATTCTCTGTTAATGACTGAGACAATCATGTTGTATCTGTTTGAGAGGCATGTTGGTCTGTTTTTATTTTCTCTACAGCGATGTTAATAACGTATGCCTTGTTTACTGTTTTTTAGGTTCAATAGACGACGTTTTTAACTGCAATCTGTCACCCTGATCATCACTGACAGAGCCTCTTTTGGCAGAATTACCATTTCCAAGTGTTTTGGAATCTGAAGAGACTCCCAACCAATTTATCTGATGGGACTGAATATTCTAGCAGCGACTCCCATGCTCTGGCCGTGCCAGCCTGTGGGAGGTGGGGTGGGGTGCGGCGAGAAGAGGTGGCAGGCAGGTACCTCCACCCGCTCGTCCATCCCTGGCTCCCCCCTGGCTTCCATGGGAGTCTTCTCTCCCCCACATCCACGGGCGCGATGCCCTGGCAGGCCCAGTGCTGCCGACTCACTTAGAGATTGTGGTTCCCGGGATGGAAGGGCCTTGGCCCCATGTTATGGGGGATTGGAGGGATATTCTCTACTTTGAACCCTTCTTCAAAGAGGTAGAAGGAGCCACAGATTCCTGCCACCCTGAATGTTTTCCTCAGTGCCCTGGGAGTTTTCCCGGCAGCCTTAGGCTGAGCTATCTGACTTGGTGTTGATAAGCCAGGGTTTGGCCCTCTGCTTGGGACATTCTTGTTTGACGCCGAACCCGGACAGCGTGGGGTTAACAGTGCTGCTCTCTTGCAAACCTGGCTGTTTGCAAGGTTTCTTTCATTGGAAGGCAGGTGTGTTTTCCTTCCTGCCTCTGTGAAACCTACAAGAAACATGCAAGGTGAGGTTCACAGGAGGACTGGATGGGCTGCAGGGAGGGTAACCCTGCCCCCTGCCTGAGGTTTGAACTCCCTTGGCCTCCCACGAAACAAAGTGACCTGTGTAGAATGAGGCCAGGTGATGTGGTATCCAACAATGACAGGGAAGGGTAATGGCAGTGTCCTTTTTGAAAGTACATTATGTCAGCTGGGAATTTCAAATAAGCTTTTAGCCATCCTAGCACTAAAAGCAAAATAGAAAAAAGCTATACCATTACCATAATACATTGTTACATCAATACGTTTTTCATCTCGCAGCGACAATGGAACTCTTCAAAGGAAAAAAAAATCATCCCATCTGCATATAAAAACCTGCATGAATGAATCACTACATATGCTATCATGAGGACTTATGGGTCCTGAGTGTAATTTTTCTGTCCTTTCTAAAAAATGAGTTCCTGTATTATACATTTTGATAACACAACGGATGCTCCTTCCATTTATATTTGAAATGTACTACGTTTGTGCAATTAAAACATAGTATTCAACCTAGAATTGATTAAATGTGTGATCAAGGGGGTGTGTGATCTTTCCATTGTGGTTTGTGGGTGGTATATTTGCCTTGCAACTTACTGAATTACAATAAGAATTGTGGTTTTCACAGCCACTTTCTCAAGAGGAGCCTTTTAAAGAACAGGACTATGAAGTATTTGGAGAAAGGAAACAAAATTTGATACTGATCTTTCAGAAAGGAGAAAGGGAATACTACTTAATAACAGAGGGGAATAAACACTTATTATTCAACTCAGTAGAAAATGAAGAATATGAACAATAAGTTTTACACCAGTGCAAACAACTCTTAGGTGGATAGCAAATATGACATGCTTCCCAAAGGTAATAGAAACTTTATTCACAAAATTGACAAAGAAGATTTTTTTAAGTAGCAGAATTGAGGGAGGAAAAAAAAAAATCTTTATCACCCCAGGGATGAGCTAAAGATCTGCGAGGTTTCTTTCATCATTAAAAACTTCTTTTTGGTAGACTCTAAATCACATGAATTCATTCATTTATTCACTTAGCAACATTTTCTTGACTGCCTATAAGAAATATACACGGTGCTAGTGTCTTTCATTAGCAAATATCACAAAGAAGTGATATTGAGCACTCTTTAAAATGGTGCAAAGTCTAGGAACCCTCACTCTGGGCATAAATGTGGCCCGATGCAGATATTTTAGTTTAGCAGTGTAAGATCAATAGAATCTGTAGGCGAAGAATGACCCAACCAAGCCATCCATTTGTTCAATTCATTTTCATTCATTTAACACACAAGCTTGAGTGCCTATCACATGTCGTAGGTATTTACCAGGTGGATGCCGGCATGTAAAGGTGCCTCAACACAGTCCCTGCTCTCAAAAAGCATACAGTCTTAGAAGACAGACGCTGGCTGGGCTCAGTGGCTCAGCCTATAATCCCAGCACTTCGGAAGGCTGAGGTGAGTGGGTTGCCTGAGCCTGTGGATTCGAGACCAGCCTGGGCAACTTGATGAGACCTTGTCGCTACAATAAATCAAGAAATTAGCCAGGCATGGTAGCGCACATCTGTCGTTCTGGCTACGTGGAAGGCTGAGGTGGAAGGACCGCCAGAGCCCAGCATGTCGACGTTGGGGTGTCTGTGAGCATTCTATTGTGCTCCAACCTGGGCAACAGAGTGAGATTCTTATTTTTTAAAAAAAGAGACATACGTGCCAGGTGTGGTAGCTCACACCTGTAATCCCGGCACTTTGGGAGGCGGAGGTGAGAGAATTGCCTGAGCTCAGGGGTTCGAGACTAACCTGAGCAACATGGTGAGACCTCATCTCTACAATAAATCATAAAATTAACCAGGCATGGTGGCTCACACCTGTAGTTTCAGCCACTTGGAAGACTGAGGTAGAAGACTCGCCTGAGCCCAGCTGGTTGAGGCTGCAGTGGCCTTGATTGGGCCACTTACTCCAACCTGGACAACAGAGTGAGACTTTGACTCAAAAAAAAGACAGATGGACATGCTAATAAGACCAATAAAATAAGTGCCGTGAGACAAACTCAAAAAGAAAAGCACCTAAGATGTTTATGATCCAGTCTTGGAGATAAAAATCAGTGATGTGTAACTATAAAATTTAGTTTTAAAATACATATGTAAGGATTGATTGATCTGAGTGATTGACTTACCTATGCTCTCGACGACCTTCATATATTCCAACAAGAATACAAGTCCAGAAACTATTTACAGAATGAGGTGGTCTGTTTTTCCTCATTACCTGATGACCACAGTTTGAATTTTGTTTAAACGATAACAATTGCCCGTCTTGATCACTTACCTTCTTCATCAGCTCAACCATCTTTTTACTGTTTCAAACATCCAGTCTATCCTCAAAGCAAAGTTGTGCTTCTGTGGAAGAAATTCAAAAGGACGTGTGCGTCGGTTTCTGAAGGGAGATTCTAAAGAATTTCAAAAATGTTTCAAGCGATTGCAGCAGCATTAGAATAAAGTATTACTTTGAAGAAGAGAAAATCCATTCGGACAGCTAAGTGCTGGTATAACAGATGTCAGAGGAGTGCTCACCCTGGATATTCACACCCTGCATAAACCTGACAGGGGAACGTGCAGTGAGGACATTGGTCACTATCCAATGGCTGGCAGGGTGAGGTTGGCTGGCCCAGGAGGGAGGTCACATTTCAAGGGAATTGACAAGGTTTTGATAGAATCAGTAGTCCGAACTTGCTCTTAAGGTTTGATTTGGACAAAATGTAAGTAACTTTGGTAAGCAGAAAGCTGGAAACAGAGCTTTGATTTTACCTCATTTTACTGTCCTAATAAAATAGATAATTTTTTTTTTGAGTTGAGTTCTCACTCACTCTGTTGTCCAGGCTGAAGTGCAGGAGCATGATCACAGCTTATCATAGCCTCGACCTCCTGGGCTTAGGCGATCTTTCTGCCTCAGCCTCTTGGGTAGCTGGGACTACAGGCACATGCCACCCCATTCAGTTTATTTTTAATTTTTTTGTAGAGATGAGGTCTCGCTGTGTTGCCCAAGCTGATTTTAAACTCCTGGGCTCAAGCAATCCTTCCACCTCAGCCTCCCAAAATGCTGGGATTACAGGTGTGAGCCACTATGCACAGCCCTAAAGCAGAGAATGTTACAGAATTTTCTTTTTCTGGAATTTTCAATAAGAGGGTAGCAATTATTTCTAGAATACTTACCTACAATCCCTCCCAGTGACAACTATGACCTAGAAGCCTCAGGAAGATCTGAGTTTGTGATGGTGAATTTCATGTGTCGGTTTGGCTGGGCCACGGTGCCGAAGTTTGCCCAAATATTATTCTGTATGTTTCTGTGAGAGTGTTTTTGTATGAGATGCACATTTCAATTGGTGGACTCTGAGTAAAGCAGATTGTCCTCTCTGATGTGGGTGGGCCTCGTCCAATCAGTTGAAGGCCTGCATAGAACAACAGATTTCCTTTCCCAGCAAGAATGAACTCTGCTGAGAGACGGCCTTCAACTTGAGCTGCAACATCAGCTCATCTCTGCAGCTCCAACCTGCTGGCCTATCCTGCAGGTCTTGGACTAGCCACAAGCACGTACGCCAATTCCTTAAAATAAATCTCTCTCCCTCCCCCCTCTCCTCCCTCCCTCTCTGTCACTATCCATACACACACACACACACACACACACACACACACACACACACACACACTCACACATACGTATTTGGTTCTGTTTCTCCAGAGATTAATAATAGAATCCATCACAGAAATTGAGATAATGTTTTGCAAATTCATCAATCAGCAAGAGAGAGAGAGCAATAATCTAGGTTTTTTTTTTTCCATGAGGACACCTGAATGTAAGCATTGCATCCTACATACCGCTTTGGCCCAAATATACAAACTGAGGCAGAGAGACTCACTTGGTATCTTTGTATCTGGCATCATTGCAGATGATCTTTGACCTCTTTGGGCTTTCAGAAGCAGACACATGTCAATTCTTTCACACATACTCATTGGCTTGCTCTTTGAATTCTCCTTTCAATGCTTCCGTATTCTCCCTGCCATCTAGGAGAGGACTTCTTCTCGGATTACCTGGAGCAGTGCCTCTCAAGTGTGAAAGTGCCTAGGAATCTTCTGGAGATCTCGTCACCATGCAGCTCCTGATTCAGGAGGCCTAGGCGGGGCCTGAGTGGCTGCATTTCTAACAAGCTGTCAGGTGATGCTGAGGCTGCTGGACCTTGGACCACAAGCAGGGCTCATCTGACCATCTCAAACTTTATGGATCACCAGGGGGTCTTGTCAGACTTGCAGCAGCTCAGGCCCCACCTGACTCACTGAATCCTGAATCCACACCCATGTTCTCGCAGATGCCCCAGTGGGCACACTCAGACCAAGGAGGGGCACTCCTGCACACCTGTCCTCTCCAGCCTGGGCCCACCTGCTCTTTCCTGTGGTCTCAGGCTTTGTCTGGTCCTTACCCTTGGCCTCCTCTCCTGTTTTAAGTAATGACTCTCTTTACCAGACCCCTCCCCTCTGCCATTGAAAGGCGTTCCTCTTTGTGATAGCCAAAGCTTGAGGGTTCTAGACCCACCCATCCATGGCTTTACTACCCTACCACTTTAATCATGTCTCTCTCTCTCTCTCTCTCTCTCTCTCTCTCTCTCTCTCTCTCTGTGTGTGTGTGTGTGTGTGTGTAAAAAGAAATTGATGGTAATAATTTCTGAGTTGGAGTCTCACTCTGTCGCCCAGACTGGAGTGCAGTGGCACACTCCTGGCCACCGCAGCCTCAACCTG
>NW_007246649.1:181514-192268 GCF_000164805.1 Carlito syrichta | reverse complement strand
AAAAAACTAGCCGGGTGTGGTAGCGTGTGCCTGTAGTTCCAGCTACTTGGAAGGCTGAGGTGGAAGCATCGCTGGAGCCCAGCAGGTCAAGGCTGTGGTGGCCATGAGTGTGCCACGGCACTCCAACCTGGGAGACGGAGTGAGACTCTGACTCAAAAAAAAAAAAAAAGAAACCGTAAAAGGCATATTAATGACCAAGATGCTTTAATTTCTGGGTGACTTACTTATTCTGGCAGAATGATACAGAACTTTGCCTCTTTTCTTTCTGGAAAGAGAGGACAGATCTTACTTAAACTTCTGACCTGGCCTCTCCACTGTATTGTAAGACCCCCTCAGCAAATCCTCCTAATGCTCAGGTCAAGTTCAAGCATCTCAGCATGGCCTGTAGGGCCTTCCACAGCAGCCAGCTCTCAGTTTCCCCCTCGCCGTTTACAATTTGGCAATACCAAGGTACGTGGGGTCTCCTGACTGCTCTCGCTGTTCCACGCCAATGGGCCCTTGTCCTACCTTGTGTCACCCCCTGCTATTCACCTGGTTGACTCCACACATCCCTGATGACTCACCTCAGCATCTCTTCTTTTAGGAAGGTGTCCCCTGGAACACCCAGGGCGTTGCCCTGATGGCATCACACAGCTCATATTCAGCGCACACAGTCCATATTTGGTGAGGAAAGAAGTGGGGGGAGGGGACTTTAGTTCATCCTTTAAAGGGGTTGTCTCCAGCAACCAAAATTCAAGACAGGAATAGCACTATACCACTCACCAGAAAATGGACCCCCCCCCCGCAAAAATACACTGTGAAGCAAAAGCAAAAGACTATGAAAAGAATGAAGATCAGAATAGCAATAAGACAGGAGAGCCATCCCTTAGATTGGTGCGGCTTCATGATTTATAAATGACTGTTGGACGTATTCATCTTTCCAGCCCGGTGAGGTGCATGCTAGGATGCTTATTGGACGGGTGAGGAGACAGATGCTCAGAGAAGGATCCATTTTACCCCAAGGGCCCCCAGGTGGAGAGTGACAAGAGTTTCTGGCTCCCAAATCGGACCCACCACTTCTCGGCTTGCCTAAAATGAGACAAATTGTAAGATATTAATAAGAATTTACTTTTACGATTCTATATACTTGCTACTCTATTTTAAAATATAGTTTGCTTAAATTATGCTATGCTAGTTAACGCTACCATTTCCAGACAGTAATCTGTTATTGGGTGCTACTTTCTTAATTTAGATGCCACTACTCAATCCTAACTTAGAATCGCTCCTTTTAATACCATCTATGCCTTCTAAGGTGCTCCGCCCTTCATTGCTTTGACATTTGAGAGTCTAAAATGTGTTCTATTCATTCCATTATGTGGATAGGACACCACCCTCAGAGAACTCCAGTGAAACCCATCATTTTTAAGAAACTGCATATATATTTGGGATTCTTACCTTGATGTTTGATATAGTTTGGATGGTGTCCTTCCAAATCTCATGTTGAAATGTGACTTCCAATGATGGAGGTGGGGCTTTGTGGGAGGTGATAGGGTCATGGAGGGCAGATCCCTCACGAGGGACTTGGTGCCATTTTTTTTTTTTTTTGAGTTGGAGCCTCACTCTGTCGCCCAGACTGGAGTGCAGCAGCTACTCCCGGCCACCGCAGCCTCGACCTGCTGGGCTCCAGCAATCCTTCCGCCTCTCCTTCCACCTCAGCCTTCCAAGTAGCCGGAATTACAGGCATGCGCTGCCATGCCTGGCTGATTTTTTGATTTATTGTAGAGATGAGGTCTCACTGCCCAGGTGGGTCTCGAACCTGCGAGCTCAGGCAATCCACTCACCTCAGCCTCCCAAAGGTGCGGGATTACAGGCTGAGCCACTGAGCCCGGCTGACTTGGTGCCATTTTTGAGGTAAGGAGTGAGTTTTCACTCTGTTAGTTCAAGGGAGACCTGGTTGTTTGAAAGATCTTGGCACCTTCTTCTCTCTTGATTATGTTCTCACCATGTGACATGCCCGCCCTCTCTCCGCCTTCTGCCATGAGTAAAAGCTTCCTGAGGCCTCACCAGAAGTCAAGAAGATGCCGGTTCTATGCAGAACCATGAACCAAAACAAACCTCTTTTTAAAATAAATTGCCCAGCCTCAGATATTTTTTTATAGCAACATAAAATGGACCAATACAAGGCTTTTTCTGTCTGCTTTGATAAACACCTCCTTAGTTACACTTGGCTGTTCACCTGGGACCTATATTAGAATGACCCCTTTCAGGATAAGGAAATGCTGTCAGTTGCTTTCTAAATACTCCAGTGTGTATTTCCTGTCTCCTCTTTCCACCCAAGGGAGTAATCGCTGTGTTCTAATCCGAAGGCATTCAGTAGTGACTAACCACCATATTATGTGTCAAATTACCAGGTCATCGTCAGGATATAAAGCTAGAAGACCCTCTTCATCCCATGAAAACTCTCCCATGGGGTGGAAGACACAGCTTAGTCCATGGGAGTAGAAGAACAATTAAACCGACAACCTCAAAACAGGGTGGTTGGTGCCAGGGACGTGGCCTGGTGAGGAGGAAGGTGTCACAAACCTCCCCGCCGGTTGCCAAGCACACTTTTCACCCTCTGCCCGTCCTCGCTCCCGGGTGACCTTTTTGACAGCATAAAGCTACCACAGAAATTGCTTTTAGTCGCTCACACCGTGTTCCTGACGATTTTGCCTGCTCGATTGGTTCCTTTTGACGGCCAGCATCCGTGACAGCTTTGCCTACATTTGCTTAAGCTGAAGATTCTGAGCGGAGGAAAGTTTGCACTTGAAAATCAGAGGCTCTGGCTTTCTCGTTGAGCTCCTCCCTGTTTGCTCCTCTCCCGAAATATACAAGAAAGTGATCGGGAGAGCTCACTGCAAGAGCCACACGCAGACGTGCGAGGAAGCTACACCCACAGGCCCCACAGCGCGTGGCTGGGCTGCCCGCGCGCCGTCATCCGGCCGCCGCCCGAGCTGCGGGAGCTTGGCCTGCGTCTCCATGGCGACGCGTCACAAAGGCCGCGCGCGCCTCCCGCGGCACCGAGTTCTGCCGGAGGCCCCCGCCCCCACCCCCGGGGCTGCCTCCCGGGGCAGAATGGCTCAGCCCGGGCCCGAGGCTCCGGACCCCGCTCTCTGCGGCCGCAGGTCCCCGCCAAGTAAGACCGCGGGGCGGGGCTGAAGTCTTTCCTGGGAGGGGGTCGCGTGGAGCAAAAACGGTCTTTAGGGGTGTTGCCTTTCTCTTAGGGATGGGCTCAACTGAGGAAGAGAGGCGGGGCGGTCAAGGGAGTCAGGGCTAGGTCAAGTTCACGGACGAGGTCAAGTTCATGACCTTGCCCCTTTCCAGCCCCTCTCATCCCCCCTGCCAAGCCCCGCTCCCTAAAATGAGCAGGGGCTTTAAACACTCCTGGAAATGCCTGGCTGGGAGGGGACAGGAGACAGGAAGGATGGGTGCTTTTCCAAGGAACACAGGGTCAAAGGCAAAGGAGCAACAGAGGTCAGGGCTTTTGCAAGAAACACAGGGCCAAAGGCAAACAGCGGTCAGGGCTTTTCCAAGGAACGCAGGGCCCAAGGCAAAAGAGGAATAGAGGTCAGGGAAGCTCGGAAGTGAACAAGCCAGCGGGAGTCCTGATCCCCAGGCAGGGTTTGGGAAACCGCACAGAATTTGGCAGTGGGCGCTGCGGATGCAGCACAAGCAGGACTGTAGAGGCAGGGGCCCTTCACAGGGCTGGGAGCTGCGGCTTTCAGCCGCTGCTTCTGATCTGGCTGGTTTTTCTTTCAAAGGGATTTCGCATTTAGCAGATATAGTGCTTTGCATCCAAGTTCCACAGGGAGATACAGCGGGTTGACCAGCTCAGCTGTTTTGGGCCTGGGAGGGAAAGCCACTCTAGCTGTGTCATAATGGCGTGATTACTGTGAGGTCCATGCCATCATTTCCATCATGGCCTCTCTCATGGCAATAATTGCCCATGGCTGCTGTCTGGTGGGTGATTGTGTTTCCATGGTGGCCACTGGAGCCACGAGGAACTTTTCAAGTGTAAAATACCCTAATATTGTGCTCCTCCAAGAATGACTTGCGTATTTGCATTCCAACCCATTATTTTGTAGGAGTAGAAAATGAAAATAATTAGTACAAAAAATATTGAATAGCTGTAGTTTCTTTTTTCTTTTCTTTTCCTTTTTTCTTTTCTTTTCCTTTTTTCTTTTTTCTTTTCTTTTTCTTTTCTTTTTGAGTCAGTCTCACTCTTTCGCCCAGGCTGGATTGCAAGTGGTCCACTCACAGCCACCGCCGCCTCGACTTGCTGGGCTCAGGTGATCCTGCTGCCTCAGCCTTCCAAGTAGTTGGGACTACAGCTGTGTGCCACCACCCCGGCTAATTTTTCTTGATTAATTGTAGAGAGGAGGTCTCACGAAGTTGCTCAGACTGGTCTTGAACCCCTGGGCTCAAGCAATCCTCTTGCCTCTGCCTCCCAAAGTACTGAGATTACAGGCATGAGCCATCCCGCCCGGCTGAATATATTTAGTTTCTATATGCAGGCAAGGCAAGCAAAAGAGACAGAGGAGGGAAAAGCTCTTTTTGATGCTCTTCTTCCCTTTCTAACCATCTGTCTTATTTTTTCCATCGTCTTCTCTACCTGTATCTTGTCTGGAAGTGCTGGAGTTCTCCAAGATTTATCCTTCAGGGCATGCGTTCTCTATTCAAGGGACCCCCATTCTGCTACATAAAGGTGCCAATGACTCTCCAAACTTTATCTCTAATTTGGACTTTCCTCCTCATTTTCAAACTAGAATATCCAGCTCTCTACAAGACAGTTCCACGTGGGTGTCACAGCAGGGCTTCCAACTCAGCATGTGCAAAATGACACTGCTTGTCCTCCTTGAAACTTCCAGACTTTGAAAGCTTAGTTAGGAGGGTCCCAGCTGCTTAAACTAGAAGGCTGGGTGCTCCTTTGAGACCAAAGCATGATTCCCAGGTCTCTTTGATTCTGCCGCCAAAACTCTTCCCCTGGGTGAGTTTCACTCTTCACTTCAGACCTGGGTCTCTAATTGCCGCTCTGTGCCACTCCATCCCCCATGGCTGGGAGAGTCACCCTCCAAAGGGTGGGCTTGATGTGCCATTGCCCAGCTTTGGTCCAACTAGGATGAGGTTGATGCTGACCGTAATGACGAACTAACTGCTTTGAACAACAACTATGGATGGGGCTCTTAGATGCTGTGTTAGTTTCCTGTGGCTGCTATAAATGACCACAAACAGGTAGCTTCACACAACAGAAATTTATTTCCGGGCAACGCTGTGGGTTGGGGTCTAAATCAAGGTCTGGGCAAGGCTGTACTCCCTTTGGCGACCCTAGAGGAGAACCTTCCTTGCCTCGTCCAGCTTCTGGTGGCTGTCAGCAGTGTTGACTTGTGGCCACATTTGCTCTGGTCTCTGCCTCCAGATCGTATCGCCGCCTTCTCTTCTGTCTGTGTCAAATCTCCCTCTGTCTCTCATAAAGACACTTGTCATTGCAGTTAGGGTCCACCAGGATAATCCTCATTTCAAGATCCTTAATTGCATGTACAAGAATCCTTTCCCAAATAATGTCAGATTCACAGATTCTGGGGATTAGGACGTAGACATATCTTTTGGGGACCACCATTCAGTACACTGCAAGCACTTATCATTGCCTTTAATCCTCAAAATAACATGAGATTAGACAGCCAAGTACCGTGGCTCATGTCTATAATTTCAGCACTTTGGGAGGCCAAGGTGGGAGGATTGAGCCTAAGAGTTCAAGACCAGCCTAGGCAACATAGCTAGACTTTATCTCTACAAAGATAAAAAATCAACATGAGATTAGGATGATTAGAAACCTTTTGCACCTGATTAACCTATTGGGTTATTTTGAGAATAAAGCAAATTAATATATGTGAAAATACTTTGGAAGTGTACTATACCATACATGATAGCTACTATTTTATAATGCTTTCAAAGCTTTATAATATGTGTTCATTATCATGAACTTGGGCAGTGGCTTGCCAAGGTTATCAGAATAAGGCTTAAGGGCAGCACAGGACACCCTTGAGACCTGTCCTGAGCCATTTCTCTGGACACATAAGATCTTGCGACCTGTCCTGAGCCATTTCTCTCTTTGTCTCGCTCACATTGGGCCATTTGTCATGTGTTGACCACTCATACCTCTTGCTACTTCCTTTGTAAACTGCTTTACTTTGTGTCCTGTAGTTTTTCCTTGTCAAACATCCACTATATTAAACCCTAGCTCAGATGCCACCAACGCTATGAAGTTCCCCCTGGACCTGCCCTTGCTGTCCCCGCTTTTCATCCGAGTAGAAAGAATCGCACCATCCTCAGGGTTCCTGTGACACAAAGGACATCAGCACCATTTAAAACTTGTGCTCCTAGGTCACATAGCTCCTCCACTGGCCTGAGGGTTTTCCAAGGCCCGGACAGGGCTCTATGTCCCAGTGCCTAGCACAGGGCTTGGTCTTTGAGGGGTTTCAGGACTTGTGTGTAGGTGGCATAGAAAACAAGAGAAGGAAAGAAAACAGGAAGACAGAATCCAGGAGATGGACTGGAGCTATAGAGAAAGACACCAAGATACTTACCAGCCAAGAAGAAAGTAATAACACTCAGAGAACACACTGGAAACAGACTTTTAGAGTACTGTGATTAGGGACTGTTAAATGGATATCTCTGTTCATGAAAAGAATTAGTTCCAGTAACATACTTTATGTTCTAAAGCTTTGTCGATGGAAATAAAACACATAGAAATATAGCCCTGACCGAAAGGGTTATAGCAAGAAACCCCATTAAACATGAACTTCAAGGAAGAGGTACTAAAATCCAAATGTGTATCCAAGTGGGTTAGGATTAGGAAGCAGAGGAAGCCCCTGATCTCTACTGAAATATCCCAGAAAGAGGAGGCCTGCACGGCCTCGGGGCCTGGAAGCAGCCAGGCATGCAGACCCTGTCCTGCAGACCCCTGGGCAAGACTCCAGCTGCCAACTATCCTCAGAAAAGAAAAGACTCAGGGGGCGTATCTTGTTTGCCCACGCAATTGATTGGAGTGCTGCCTGGAGCACTGTTCTGTCAGGAGTTTTGAGGCACATCTGGCCTTAACAGGAACACGATCTGGCCTGGGTTAGTGCTGTCTGACTTAGGAAAAAGAGGACGAGAGGGTGTGTAGTCTCTGTGCAGAGGATCCTTCCTCATCCTTAGCCAAATCGGAAGTTCAGATCAGGTTAAAGAAGGCTTTTTGTAAGAGCAGCATAGCTGGACACAGTAGCTCATGCCTGTAATGCCAGCATGTAGGGATACCAAGACTGGAGGATTGCTAAGTCCAGGAGTTTGAGACCAGACTGAGCAACACAGTGAGACCTCGTCTCTACAAAAAATTTTTAAAAAATTAGCCAGGCATGATGACACATACCTGTTGTCTTAGCTACTCGGGAGGCTGAGGCAGAAGGATCACCTGAGCCCAGGAGGTTGAGGCTGTGGTGAACTGTGATTGTGCCACTGCCCTCCAGCCTGGGCAATAGAGTGAGATTCCAACTCAAAAAAAAAAAAAAAAAAAAAACGTGCTTCACAATGTCTTCCTTTCTACTTATCCACACTTGCAATTCTTTTAACAAAGAGCATTTAATTCTGCTATTAGAATAAAATGCTTTCAAGCGGAAAGTGATTTCCACTAAAACAAGAGTATCAGAGTATAATGTCATTTTTTGTAGACAGCAATTGGAGAGTAGACTGCTGGAGTTTGTGTAAGCAGAGGTGCAGAGTGGGCCTGCAGAGGCTCAGGCTTCCGTTCTGAGGCTGGGGAGGCTGCTAGGTGGAAGTGAACTTGAACGGGGGTGAAGGCCACAAGTAGTAGTCATAGATGAACAGATCCTAGCTATGTATGAGGGCCTATTAAATTATCAGTAGACCTCACTGGGAGAAATGAGCATTAAGAAGTCCACAGAGGACAGAAACCATGAATATGTGGCCAGAGCTCTCTATGCTAGGCAATGGCATATAGCTTTTAAGAATTTGGGGAAACTGAAGAGAGGGACTTTATAGCAATTGTAATAGGATACCTGAGGGGGAACAGCACAGGCAATGGAGTGGCTACATTCTAGGGACGAGCTGATAGATCCAAGACAGTACCGTTTGTTCAAAAAGTAGAGACCTGTCAGCCCAGGTTCTCATGACGTGTAAAAATCAACAGGTAACTGCCCAGATATGAAGAATAAGAGAACGATTGCAATTTTAAGTTTAGAATATATGCTCCCTATACCCAGAGGAACTCAAATCTTTCTACAAAAAAGATACCTGCATACACATGTTTATTGCAGCACTATTCACAATAGCAAAAACATGGAACCAATAGTGCTGCCCATCAAAACTGGACTGGATTTAAAAAATGTACATATACACAATGGAATATTACACAGCTATAAAGAAGGACAAGCATATGGACTTTGCAGCAACTTGGATGGATTTAGAGTCTATCATACTTCGTGATCTATCACAGAAATAAAGAACAGAGCACCACATGTTCTCACTCATAAGCGAACCCTGGACATTTACCATAATACTATAAGAAAGGGATTGGCAGTTGTGGGATACTGCTGGGGGTTAGGGGACACAACATCAGTAAGGGCACCTGATCTCAAACCAGGCAAAGTGGGGACCAAGAGGAGGCCCAGTTTTACCTATATGGTAACCACTTATATACCTAATCCTGAATTGTACCCCATATCTTTAGAATAAAATACAAATTACAAAAATATTCCCCCCAAATTTGGTGGTACTTTGTTGACAACAGGAAATTGGGCAGATAAATTATGTTGTTGTTGATGTCTACTTGTCTTATTCCATTTTCTGTTGCTATCACAGAATACTAGAGATTGGGTACTTTATAAGGAACAGATTATAGAGCTCACAGTTCTGGAGACTGGGAAGTCCAAGAGCATGGTTCTGGCAACCAGTGAGGGCCTTTTTGCTGCATCATGACATGGTGGAAGGCATCACATAACGAGAAGGCAAGGGCACGCTAGCCCAGTCTCTCCTGCTCTCGGTGCTCTCCACCGTCCCATCATGGAAACCTCACCCTGATGACCTTATCCAATCCTAATTACCTCCCAAGGCCTCCCCTCCAAATGCTGTCAGCATATACATTGGTAATTAAGTTTTCAGAATGTGAAATCTGGGGACACGTTCAAAACAAAGCACGACCTGGTGGTAAAGTCTTGGTCATCATCCTCCTCAAACCATTGGCACAATTTGCCCTAGGCAGTCTCTTCCTTTCTTCCTTTCTTCCTTCAGCATTCAGGATGCCGTATGTTCCCAGTTTCCTCCTCACCTCACTGACTTCCTTTCAGTCCCTTCCCTGGATTCTCCTCTTCTCCCCAGATTTTTGACATTGCAATGCCCCTGGTCCCTCCTTGGGACTTCTCTTCTAAGTCTACTTCTTCCTTTGTTGGTCTTCCCACTCCCCTAGCTTTAAATGACATCTACACCAGGGGTCCCCAAACCCCAAGCCACAGACAAGCACTGGTCTGTGGCCTGTGAGGGACCAGGCTGCATAGCAGGAAGTGAGTGGCAGGTGAGTGAGCGAAGCTTCATCTGTATTTACAACTGCTCCTCATTACTCTCATTACCACCTGAGCTCCACCTCCTGTCAGATCAGTGGCAGCATTAGATTCTCATAGGAGGGATTTAGGTTGCACACTCCTTCTGAGAATCTAATGCCTAATGATCTGAGGTAGAGCTCAGATGGTGATACTAGTGCTGGGGAGTGGCTGTAAATACAGATTCACATGAGCAGTGAGGTTGGACTGCACAGAGATCATCATAATTCAGTTGCTTGCAGACTCATATCAAAATAATAATTTCATCATATATTACAATGTAATAATAGAAATAAAGTGCACAATAAATGTAATGTGCTTGCATCATCCTGAAACCATCCCCAAACCCAGTTCATAGAAAAATTGTCTGTCACAAAACCTGTCCCTGATGCCTAAAAATCTGGGGGCCACTGATCTATGCTGCAGAATTTTGCACAGTCATTACAAAGCATGAATTAGAGCTACACCAGGTATGTTGGAAAGGTTTTTTCATAAGACACTGCTAGTGACAAATAAGAAAAGGACATTTTATGTCACTGGAGCCCATTTTTGCAAAGCAAGTTGGTGAGAACTAAAACCCAATATGTCCATGCCTGTATATGTATATATAAATCTGCATATGATTACATCCACATGTATACAAGTACAGAAATAAGCAGGCACAGTTGTTAGCATGGGTATTTGAGAGGAACGATGGGGGAGGCGGACAATGGACAAGGAGAGAAAGAGGCAGGAGGTGTCCATGACGGATATGATCCCCTGTGTGTGATGTTCACATGGGTATAAGTGTGTCTAATATGTGTGAAAAGTTGGTCACCAAAACATCATAGTTTTCTTAAGATGATAGAACTCCAAATACACTACTTCCTCCTTTATGTTTTTTTGTATGTGACTTGAATTCTTTCAAATATCATGCACGAGCAACTTGGATTGACCTAGAGGTTATAATACTGAGTGACCTATCACAGAAACAAAAAACCGAGTATCACATGTTCTTACTCATAAGCAGACTTTGAACAACTATCATCATACTATAAGAAAGGGACTGGCAGTAGAGGGAAACTGCCAGGGGAGGGCGGGGCCCACCTCATCAAAAAGGGTACCTGCATAATGAACATTTGTATACCTAACCCTGAATTGTACCCC